>NC_041381.1:703278993-703360319 GCF_002162155.2 Triticum dicoccoides
GTGTGCTTACGTGTAGGTCATCAACACTCACAGTTTTGGGGTCTCGGAGTCATTTCCACGATTGACGAACCCCGGGGTGCGTTTACGTGCCAGTCATCAACACTCACATATTCGGCCGATTCTAGTCCGTTTCGTGCACTATTACTCAGCTTTTTGGGGACCCAGAGCAATTTCCACGATTGATGAACCCCGGGGTCCGTTTATGTGTCCATCGTCAACACTCACAGGTTTGGCCAATTCTGACCTATTTCGTGGACTATTACTCACCGTTTAGGGGTCCCGAAGCGATTTCCATAGTTGTTGAACCCCAAGGTGTGCTTACGTGTTGGTCATCAACACTCCCAGTTCTGGCCGATTCTGGCCCGTTTCATGGACTATTACTCACCGTTTTGGGGTCCCAAAGCGATTTCCATGGTTGTCGAACTCCAAGGTGCGCTTACGTGTCGGTCATCAACAATCACAGTTTGGGCCGATTTTGGCCCGTTTCTTGGACTATAACTCTATTTTGGGGTCTCGGAGTCATTTCCATGATTGATGAACCCCGGGGTGCGTTTACGTGTCGGTCATCAACACTCGCATATTTGGCCGATTCTAGTACGTTTCATGCATTATTACTCAGCATTTTGGGGACCCAGAGTGATTTCCACGATTGATGAACCCCAGGGTGCGTTTATGTGTCCGTTGTCACCACTCACAGTTTTGGCCAATTCTGACCTGTTTCGTGGACTATTACTCACCGTTTTGGGGTCCCGAAGCGATTTCCATAGTTGTTGAATCCCAAGGTGTGCTTACGTGTAGGTCATCAACACTCACAGTTTTGGTCGACTCTGGCCCGTTTCATGGACTATTACTCACCATTTTGGGGTCCCAAAACGATTGCCATGGTTGTCGAACTCCAAGGTGCGCTTACGTGTCGGTCATAAACAAGCACAGTTTGGGACGATTCTGGCCTGTTTCTTGGACTATTACTCAGTTTTGGGGTCCCGGAGTCATTTCCAGGATTGACGAACCGCGGGGTGCGTTTACGTGTCGGTCATCAACACTAACATATTTGGCCGACTCTAGTCCGTTTCGTGCACTATTACTCAGGGTTTTGGGGACCCAGAGCGATTTCCACGATTGACGAACCCCGGGGGTGCATTCATGTGTCCGTCGTCAACACTCATAGTTTTGGCCAATTCTCACCCGTTTCTTGGACTATTACTCACTGTTTTGGGGTCCCAAATCGATTTCCGTAGTTGTTGAACCCCAAGATGTGCTTACGTGTTGGTCATCAACACTCGCAGTTTTGGCTGACTCTGGCCCGTTTCATGGACTATTACTCACAGTTTTGGGCTCCCAAAGCGATTTCCATGGTTGTCGAACTCCAAGGTGCCCTTACGTGTCGGTCATCAACAATCACAGTTTGGGCCGATTCTGACCCGTTTCTTGGAGTATTACTCAGTTTTGGGTTCCCGGAGTCATTTCCATGATTGACGAACCCCGGGGTGCATTCAAGTGTCGGTCATCAACACTCCCATATTTGGCCAATTCTAGTCCGTTTCGTGCAGTAGTACTCAGGGTTTTGTGGACCTAGAGTGATTTCCACGATTGACGAACCCCGGGGTGCGTTTATGTGTCTGTCGTCAACACTCATAGTTTTGGCCAATTCTGACCCGTTTCTAGGGCTATTACTCGCAGTTTTGGGTTCCCGAAGCGATTTCCATAGTTGTTGGACCCCAAGATGTGCTTAGATGTTGGTCATCAACACTCGCAGTTTTGGCCGATTTTGGCCCGTTTCATGGACTATTACTCACCGTTTTGGGGTCCCGAAGCGATTTGCATGGTTGTCGAACTCCAAGCTGCGCTTATGTGTTGGTCATCAACAATCACAGTTTGGGCCGATTCTGGCCCCTTTCTTAGACTATTACTCTGTTTTGGGGTCCCGGAGTCATTTCCATGATTGATGAACCCCGGGATGCGTTTACGTCTTGGTCATCAACACTCACATATTTGGCCGATTCTATTCCGTTTCGTGCAGCAGTACTCAGAGTTTTGGGGAGGCAGAGTGATTTCCACGAATGAAGAACCTCGGGGTGCGTTTATGTGTGAGTCGTCAACAATCATAGTTTGGCCAATTCTGACCCATTTCTTGGACTATTACTCACCGTTTTGGGGCCCCGAAGCGATTTCCATAGTTGTTGAACCCCAAGGTATGTTTACATGTTGGTCATCAACACTCGCAGTTTTGGCCGACCCTGGCCCATTTCATGGACTTTTACTCACCGTTTTGGGCGATTTACATGGTTGTCGAACTCCAAGGTGCGCTTACGTGTCGGTCATCAACAATCACAGTTTGGGCCGATTCTGGCCCATTTCTTGGACTATTACTCTGTTTTGGGGTCCCGGAGTCATTTCCATGATTGACGAACCCCGGGGTGCGTTTACGTGTCGGTCATCAACACTCACATATTTGGCTGATTCTTGTCTGTTTCATGCACTATTACTCACCGTTTTGGGGACCCAGAGCGATTTCCGCGATTGATAAAACCCGGGGTGCGTTTATGTGTCTGTCGTCAACACTCACAGTTTTCTCCAATTCTGACCTATTTCATGGATTATTACTCACCGTTTTGGGGTCCCAAAGCGATTTCCATAGTTGTTGAACCCCAAGGTGTCCATACGTGTTGGTCATCAAAACTCACAGTTTTGGTCGACTCTGGCCCGTTTCATGGACTATTACTCACCGTTTTTGGGTCCCAAAGCGATTTCCATGGTTGTCAAACTCCAAGGTGCGCTTACGTGTCGGTCATCAACAATCACAGTTTGGGCCGATTCTGGCCAATTTCTTGGACTATTACTCTATTTTGGGGTCTCAGAGTCATTTCCACGATTGACGAACCCCGGGGTCCGTTTACGTGTCGGTCATCAACACTCACATATTCGGCTGATTCTAGTCCATTTTGGGGACCCAGAGCAATTTCCACGATTGATGAACCCCGGGGTGTGTTTATGTGTCCATCGTCAACACTCACAGTTTTGGCCAATTCTGACCTATGTCATGGACTATTACTCACCGTTTGGGGTCCCGAAGCGATTTCCACAGTTGTTGAACCCCAAGATGTGCTTACGTGTAGGTCATCAACACCACAGTTTTGGCTGATTCTGGCCCGTTTCATGGACTATTACTCACCGTTTTGCGGTCCCAAAGCGATTTCCATGGTTGTCAAACTCCAAGGTGTGCTTACGTGTCGGTCATCAACAATCACAGTTTGGGCCAATTCTGGCCCGTTTCTTGGACTATTACTCTATTTTGGGGTCTTGGAGTCATTTCCATGATTGACGAACCCCGGGGTGCGTTTACGTGTCGGTCATCAACACTCGCATATTCGGCCGATTCTAGTCCGTTTTGGGGACCCAGAGCAATTTCCACGATTGATGAACCCCGGGGTGCGTTTATGTGTCCATCATCAACCCTCACAGTTTTGGCCAATTCTGACCTATGTCATGGACTATTACTCACCGTTTTGGGGTCCCGAAGCGATTTCCATAGTTGTTGAACCCAAGATGTGATTACGTGTTGGTCATCAACACTCCCAGTTCTGGCCGATTCTGGCCCGTTTCATGGACTATTACTCACCATTTGGGGTCCCAAAGCGATTTCCATGGTTGTCGAACTCCAAGGTGCGCTTACGTGTCGGTCATGAACAATCACAGTTTGGGCCGATTCTGGCCAATTTCTTGGACTATTACTCTATTTTGGGGTCTCAGAGTCATTTCCACGATTGACGAACCCCGGGGTGCGTTTACGTGTCGGTCATCAACACTCACATATTCGGCCGATTCTAGTCCATTTTGGGGACCCAGAGCAATTTCCACGATTGATGAACCCCGGGGTGTGTTTATGTGTCCATCGTCAACACTCACAGTTTTGGCCAATTCTGACCTATGTCATGGACTATTACTCACCGTTTGGGGTCCCGAAGCGATTTCCACAGTTGTTGAACCCCAAGATGTGCTTACGTGTAGGTCATCAACACTCACAGTTTTGGCTGATTCTGGCCCGTTTCATGGACTATTACTCACCGTTTTGCGATCCCAAAGCGATTTCCATGGTTGTCGAACTCCAAGGTGCGCTTACATGTCGGTCATCAACAATCATAGTTTGGGCCAATTCTGGCCCGTTTCTTGGACTATTACTCTATTTTGGGGTCTCGGAGTCATTTCCACAATTGACGAACCCCGGGGTGCGTTTACGTGTCGGTCATCAACACTCACATTTCGGCCGATTCTAGTCTGTCGCACTATTACTCAGCTTTTTGGGGACCCAGAGCAATTTCCATGATTGATGAACCCCGGGGTGCGTTTATGTGTCCGTCGTCAGCACTCATAGTTTTGGCCAATTCTGACCTGTTTCGTGGACTATTGTTCACCGTTTTGGGGTCCCGAAGCGATTTCCATAGTTGTTGAACCCCAAGGTGTGCTTACGTGTTGGTCATCAACACTCCCAGTTTTGGCCGATTCTGGCCCGTTTCATGGACTATTACTCACCGTTTTGGGGTCCCAAAGCTATTTCCATGGTTGTCAAACTCCAAGGTGCGCTTGCGTGTCGGTCATCAACAATCATAGTTTGGGCCGATTCTGGCCCGTTTCTTGGACTATTACTCTATTTTGGGGTCTCGGAATCATTTCAACGATTGACGAACCCCGAGGTGTGTTTACGTGTCGATTATCAGCACTCACATATTCGGCCGATTCTAGTACGTTTTGTGCATTATTACTCGGCGTTTTGGGGACCCAGAGCGATTTCCACGATTGATGAACCCCGGGGTGCGTTTATGTGTCTGTCGTCAACACTCACAGTTTTCTCCAATTCTGACCAGTTTCGGGGATTATTACTCACCGTTTTGGGGTCCCAAAGCGATTTCCATAGTTGTTGAACCCCAAGGTGTCCATACGTGTTGGTCATCAAAACTCGCAGTTTTGGTCGGCTCTGGCCCGTTTCATGGACTATTACTCACCATTTTGGGGTCCCAAAACGATTGCCATGGTTGTCGAACTCCAAGGTGCGCTTACGTGTCGGTCATAAACAATCACAGTTTGGGACGATTCTGGCCTGTTTCTTGGACTATTACTAAGTTTTGGGGTCCCGGAGTCATTTCCAGGATTGACGAACCGCGGGGTGCGTTTACGTGTCGGTCATCAACACTAACATATTTGGCCGACTCTAGTCCGTTTCCTGCACTATTACTCAGGGTTTTGGGGACCCAGAGCGATTTCCACGATTGACGAACCCCGGGGGTGCATTCATGTGTCCGTCGTCAACACTCATAGTTTTGGCCAATTCTCACCCGTTTCTTGGACTATTACTCACCGTTTTGGGGTCCCGAATCGATTTCCGTAGTTGTTGAACCCCAAGATGTGCTTACGTGTTGGTCATCAACACTCGCAGTTTTGGCTGATTCTGGCCCGTTTCATGGACTATTACTCACAGTTTTGGGCACCCAAAGCGATTTTCATGGTTGTCGAACTCGAAGGTGTGCTTACGTGTCGGTCATCAACAATCACAGTTTGGGCCGATTCTGACACGTTTCTTGGAGTATTACTCAGTTTTGGGTTCCCGGAGTCATTTCCATGATTGACGAACCCCGGGGTGCATTCAAGTGTCGGTCATCAACACTCACATATTTGGCCGATTCTAGTCCGTTTCGTGCAGTAGTACTCAGGGTTGTGTGGACCTAGAGCGATTTCCATGATTGACGAACCCCGGGGTGCGTTTATGTGTCTGTCGTCAACACTCATAGTTTTGGCCAATTCTGACCCGTTTCTTGGACTATTACTCGCAGTTCTGGGTTCCCGAAGCGATTTCCATAGTTGTTGGACCCCAAGATGTGCTTAGATGTTGGTCATCAACACTCGCAGTTTTGGCCGATTTTGGCCCGTTTCATGGACTATTACTCACCGTTTTGGGGTCCCGAAGCGATTTGCATGGTTGTCGAACTCCAAGGTGCGCTTATGTGTTGGTCATCAACAATCACAGTTTGGGCCGATTCTGGCCCCTTTCTTAGACTATTACTCTGTTTTGGGGTCCCGGAGTCATTTCCATGATTGATGAACCCCGGTATGCGTTTATGTGTTGGTCATCAACACTCACATATTTGGCCGATTCTAGTCCGTTTCGTGTAGTAGTACTCAGGGTTTTGGGGAGCCAGAGTGATTTCCACGAATGAAGAACCTCGGGGTGCGTTTATGTGTGAGTCGTCAACAATCATAGTTTGGCCAATTCTGACCCATTTCTTGGACTATTACTCACCGTTTTGGGGCCCCGAAGTGATTTCCATAGTTGTTGAACCCCAAGGTATGCTTACATGTTGGTCATCAACACTCGCAGTTTTGGCCGACCCTGGCCCGTTTCATGGACTTTTACTCACCGTTTTGGGCGATTTACATGGTTGTCGAACTCCAAGGTGCTCTTACGTGTCGGTCATCAACAATCACAGTTTGTGCCGATTCTGGCCCATTTCTTGGACTATTACTCTGTTTTGGGGTCCCGGAGTCATTTCCATGATTGACGAACCCCGGGGTGCGTTTACGTGTCGGTCATCAACACTCACATATTTGGCTGATTCTTGTCTGTTTCATGCACTATTACTCACCGTTTTGGGGACCCAGAGCGATTTCCGCGATTGATAAAACCTGGGGTGCGTTTATGTGTCTGTCGTCAACACTCACAGTTTTCTCCAATTCTGACCTGTTTCGTGGATTATTACTCACCGTTTTGGGGTCCCAAAGCGATTTCCATAGTTGTTGAACCCCAAGGTGTCCATACGTGTTGGTCATCAAAACTCACAGTTTTGGTCGACTCTGGCCCGTTTCATGGACTATTACTCACCGTTTTTGGGTCCCAAAGCGATTTCCATGGTTGTCGAACTCCAAGGTGCGCTTACGTGTCGGTCATCAACAATCACAGTTTGGGCCGATTCTGGCCAATTTCTTGGACTATTACTCTATTTTGGCGTCTCAGAGTCATTTCCACGATTGACGAACCCTGGGGTGCGTTTACGTGTCGGTCATCAACACTCACATATTCGGCCGATTCTAGTCCACTTTGGGGACCCAGAGCAATTTCCACGGTTGATGAACCCCGGGGTGTGTTTATGTGTCCATCGTCAACACTCACAGTTTTGGCCAATTCTGACCTATGTCATGGACTATTACTCACCGTTTGGGGTCCCGAAGCGATTTCCACAGTTGTTGAACCCCAAGATGTGCTTACGTGTAGGTCATCAACACCACAGTTTTGGCTGATTCTGGCCCGTTTCATGGACTATTACTCACCGTTTTGCGGTCCCAAAGCGATTTCCGTGGTTGTCAAACTCCAAGGTGTGCTTACGTGTCGGTCATCAACAATCACAGTTTGGGCCAATTCTGGCCCGTTTCTTGGACTATTACTCTATTTTGGGGTCTCGGAATCATTTCAACGATTGACGAACCCCGAGGTGTGTTTACGTGTCGATTATCAACACTCACATATTCGGCCGATTCTAGTACGTTTTGTGCATGATTACTCGGCGTTTTGGGGACCCAGAGCGATTTCCACGATTGATGAACCCCGGGGTGCGTTTATGTGTCCGTCGTCAACACTTACAGTTTTGGCCAATTCTGACCTGTTTCGTGGACTATTACTCACCGTTTTGGGGTCCCGAAGAAATTTCCATAGTTGTTGAACCCCAAGATGTGCTTACATGTAGGTCATCAACACTCGCAGTTTTGGCCGATTCTGGCCCTTTTCATGGACTATTACTCACCGTTTGGGGTCCCAAAGCGATTTCCATGGTTGTGGAACTCCAAGGTGCGCTTACGTGTCGGTCATCAACAATCACAGTTTGGGCCGATTCTGGCCAATTTCTTGGACTATTACTCTATTTTGGGGTCTCAGAGTCATTTCCACGATTGACGAACCCCGGGGTGCGTTTACGTGTCGGTCATCAACACTCACATATTCGGCCGATTCTAGTCCATTTTGGGGACCCAGAGCAATTTCCACGATTGATGAACCCCGGGGTGTGTTTATGTGTCCATCATCAACACTCACAGTTTTGGCCAATTCTGACCTATGTCATGGACTATTACTCACCGTTTGGGGTCCCAAAGCGATTTCCACAGTTGTTGAACCCCAAGATGTGCTTACGTGTAGGTCATCAACACTCACAGTTTTGGCTGATTCTGGCCCGTTTCATGGACTATTACTCACCGTTTTGCAATCCCAAAGCGATTTCCATGGTTGTCGAACTCCAAGGTGCGCTTACGTGTCGGTCATCAACAATCACAGTTTGGGCCAATTCTGGCCCGTTTCTTGGAATATTACTCTATTTTGGGGTCTCGGAGTCATTTCCACGATTGACGAACCCCGGGGTGCGTTTACGTGTCGGTCATCAACACTCACATTTCGGCTGATTCTAGTCTGTCGCACTATTACTCAGCGTTTTGGGGACCCAGAGCAATTTCCATGATTGATGAACCCCGGGGTGCGTTTATGTGTCCGTCGTCAGCACTCATAGTTTTGGCCAATTCTGACCTGTTTCGTGGACTATTGTTCACCGTTTTGGGGTCCCGAAGCGATTTCCATAGTTGTTGAACCCCAAGGTGTGCTTACGTGTTGGTCATCAACACTCCCAGTTTTGGCCGATTCTGGCCCGTTTCATGGACTATTACTCACCGTTTTGGGGTCCCAAAGCTATTTCCATGGTTGTCAAACTCCAAGGTGCGCTTGCATGTCGGTCATCAACAATCATAGTTTGGGCCGATTCTGGCCCGTTTCTTGGACTATTACTCTATTTTGTGGTCTCGGAATCATTTCAACGATTGACGAACCCCGAGGTGTGTTTACGTGTCGATTATCAACACTCACATATTCGGCCGATTCTAGTACGTTTTGTGCATTATTACTCGGCGTTTTGGGGACCCAGAGCAATTTCCACGATTGATGAACCCCGGGGTGCGTTTATGTGTCCGTCGTCAACACTTACAGTTTTGGCCAATTCTGACCTGTTTCGTGGACTATTACTCACCGTTTTGGGGTCCCGAAGAAATTTCCAGAGTTGTTGAACCCCAAGGTGTGCTTACATGTTGGTCATCAACACTCGCAATTTTGGTCGATTCTGGCACATTTCATGGACTATTACTCACTGTTTTGCGGTCCCAAAGCAATTTACATGGTTGTCGAACTCCAAGGTGCGCTTAGGTGTCGGTCATCAACAATCACAGTTTGGACTGATTCTGGCCCGTTTCATGGACTATTACTCTGTTTTGGGGTCCCGTAGTCATTTCCATGATTGACGAACCCCGGGGTGCGTTTACGTGTCGGTCATCAACACTCACATATTTGGCTGATTCTTGTCTGTTTCATGCACTATTACTCACCGTTTTGGGGACCCAGAGCGATTTCCACGATTGATGAACCCCAGGGTGCGTTTATGTGTCTGTCGTCAACACTCACAGTTTTCTCCAATTCTGACCTGTTTCGTCGATTATTACTCACGTTTTGGGGTCCCAAAGCGATTTCCATAGTTGTTGAACCCCAAGGTGTCCTTACGTGTTGGTCATCGAAACTCGCAGTTTTGGTCGACTCTGGCCCGTTTCATGGACTATTACTCACCGTTTTGGGGTCCCAAAACGATTGTCATGGTTGTCGAACTCCAAGGTGCGCTTACGTGTCGGTCATGAACAATCACAGTTTGGGACGATTCTGGCCTATTTCTTGGACTATTACTCAGTTTTGGGGTCCCGGACTTATTTCCAGGATTGACGAACCGCGGGGTACGTTTACGTGTCGGTCATCAACACTAACATATTTGGCCGACTCTAGTCCGTTTCATGCACTATTACTCAGGGTTTTGGGGACCCAGAGCGATTTCCACGATTGACGAACCCTGGGGTGCGTTCTTGTGTCCGTGGTCAACACACACAGTTTTGGCCTATTCTGACCCGTTTCTTGGACTATTACTCACCGTTTTGGGGTCCCGAATCGATTTATTTAGTTGTTGAACCCCAAGGTGTGCTTACGTGTTGGTCATCAACGCTCGCAGTTTTGGCCGACTCTGACCCGTTTCATGGACTATTACTCACAGTTTTGGGCTCCCAAAGCGATTTCCATGGTGCGCTTACGTGTCGGTCATCAACAATCACAGTTTGGGCCGATTCTAACCCGTTTCATGGAGTATTACTCAGTTTTGGGGTACCGGAGTCATTTCCATGATTGACGAACTCCGGGATGCGTTCACGTGTCGGTCATCAACACTCACATATTTGGCCGATTCTAGTCCGTTTTGTGCAGTAGTACTCAGAGTTTTGGCGACCCAAAGCGATTTCCACGATTAACGAACCCCGGGGTGCGTTTATGTGTCTGTCGTCAACGCTCATAGTTTTGGCCAATTCTGACCCGTTTCTTGGACTATTACTCGCCGTTTTGGGGTCCCGAAGTGATTTCCATATTTGTTGAACCCCAAGATGTGCTTATATGTTGGTCATCAACACTCGCAGTTTTGGCCGATTCTGGCCCGTTTCATTGACTATTACTCACCGTTTTGGGGTCCCAAAGCTATTTTCATGGTTGTCGAACTCCAAGGTGCGCTTATGTGTTGGTCATCAACAATCACAGTTTGGGCCGATTCTGGCCCGTTTCTTGGACTATTACTCTGTTTTGGGGTCCCGGAGTCATTTCCATGATTGACGAACCCCGGGGTGCGTTTACGTGTCGGTCATCTACACTCACATATTTGGCCGATTCTAGTCCGTTTCGTGCAGTAGTACTCAGGGTTCTGGGGACCTAGAGCGATTTCCACGAATGAAAAACCTCGGGGTGCGTTTATGTGTCCGTCGTCAACAATCATAGTTTTTGCCAATTCTGACCCATTTCTTGAACTATTACTCACCGTTTTGGGGCCCCGAAGCGATTTCCATAGTTTTTGAACCCCAAGGTGTGCTTACATGTTGGTCATCAACACTCGCAATTTTGGTCGATTCTGGCACGTTTCATGGACTATTACTCACTGTTTTGCGGTCCCAAAGCAATTTACATGGTTGTCGAACTCCAAGGTGCGCTTAGGTGTCGGTCATCAACAATCACAGTTTGGACTGATTCTGGCCCGTTTCATGGACTATTACTCTGTTTTGGGGTCCCGTAGTCATTTCCATGATTGACGAACCCCGGGGTGTGTTTACGTGTCGGTCATCAACACTCACATATTTGGCTGATTCTTGTCTGTTTCATGCACTATTACTCACCGTTTTGGGGACCCAGAGCGATTTCCACGATTGATGAACCCCGGGGTGCGTTTATGTGTCTGTCGTCAACACTCACAGTTTTCTCCAATTCTGACATGTTTCGTCGATTATTACTCACGTTTTGGGGTCCCAAAGCGATTTCCATAGTTATTGAACCCCAAGGTGTCCTTACGTGTTGGTCATCAAAACTCGCAGTTTTGGTCGACTCTGGCCCGTTTCATGGACTATTACTCACCGTTTTGGGGTCCCAAAACGATTGTCATGGTTGTCGAACTCCAAGGTGCGCTTACGTGTCGGTCATGAACAATCACAGTTTGGGACGATTCTGGCCTATTTCTTGGACTATTACTCAGTTTTGGGGTCCCGGACTTATTTCCAGGATTGACGAACCGCGGGGTACGTTTACGTGTCGGTCATCAACACTAACATATTTGGCCGACTCTAGTCCGTTTCATGCACTATTACTCAGGGTTTTGGGGACCCAGAGCGATTTCCACGATTGACGAACCCTGGGGTGCGTTCTTGTGTCCGTGGTCAACACTCACAGTTTTGGCCTATTCTGACCCGTTTCTTGGACTATTACTCACCGTTTTGGGGTCCCGAATCGAGTTATTTAGTTGTTGAACCCCAAGGTGTGCTTACGTGTTGGTCATCAACGCTCGCAGTTTTGGCCGACTCTGACCCGTTTCATGGACTATTACTCACAGTTTTGGGCTCCCAAAGCGATTTCCATGGTGCGCTTACGTGTCGGTCATCAACAATCACAGTTTGGGCCGATTCTAACCCGTTTC
Source organism: Triticum dicoccoides (assembly GCF_002162155.2). Lineage (NCBI taxonomy): Eukaryota > Viridiplantae > Streptophyta > Magnoliopsida > Poales > Poaceae > Triticum > Triticum dicoccoides. Next base: position 703,291,050 of record NC_041381.1, read on the forward strand.
ATGGAGTATTACTCAGTTTTGGGGTACCGGAGTCATTTCCATGATTGACGAACTCCGGGATGCGTTCACGTGTCGGTCATCAACACTCACATATTTGGCCGATTCTAGTCCGTTTTGTGCAGTAGTACTCAGAGTTTTGGCGACCCAAAGCGATTTCCACGATTAACGAACCCCGGGGTGCGTTTATGTGTCTGTCGTCAACGCTCATAGTTTTGGCCAATTCTGACCCGTTTCTTGGACTATTACTCGCCGTTTTGGGGTCCCGAAGTGATTTCCATATTTGTTGAACCCCAAGATGTGCTTATATGTTGGTCATCAACACTCGCAGTTTTGGCCGATTCTGGCCCGTTTCATTGACTATTACTCACCGTTTTGGGGTCCCAAAGCTATTTTCATGGTTGTCGAACTCCAAGGTGCGCTTATGTGTTGGTCATCAACAATCACCGTTTGGGCCGATTCTGGCCCGTTTCTTGGACTATTACTCTGTTTTGGGGTCCCGGAGTCATTTCCATGATTGACGAACCCCGGGGTGCGTTTACGTGTCGGTCATCTACACTCACATATTTGGCCGATTCTAGTCCGTTTCGTGCAGTAGTACTCAGGGTTCTGGGGACCTAGAGCGATTTCCACGAATGAAAAACCTCGGGGTGCGTTTATGTGTCCGTCGTCAACAATCATAGTTTTTGCCAATTCTGACCCATTTCTTGAACTATTACTCACCGTTTTGGGGCCCCGAAGCGATTTCCATAGTTTTTGAACCCCAAGGTGTGCTTACATGTTGGTCATCAACACTCGCAATTTTGGTCGATTCTGGCACGTTTCATGGACTATTACTCACTGTTTTGCGGTCCCAAAGCAATTTACATGGTTGTCGAACTCCAAGGTGCGCTTAGGTGTCGGTCATCAACAATCACAGTTTGGACTGATTCTGGCCCGTTTCATGGACTATTACTCTGTTTTGGGGTCCCGTAGTCATTTCCATGATTGACGAACCCCGGGGTGCGTTTACGTGTCGGTCATCAACACTCACATATTTGGCTGATTCTTGTCTGTTTCATGCACTATTACTCACCGTTTTGGGGACCCAGAGCGATTTCCACGATTGATGAACCCCGGGGTGCGTTTATGTGTCTGTCGTCAACACTCACAGTTTTCTCCAATTCTGACATGTTTCGTCGATTATTACTCACGTTTTGGGGTCCCAAAGCGATTTCCATAGTTATTGAACCCCAAGGTGTCCTTACGTGTTGGTCATCAAAACTCGCAGTTTTGGTCGACTCTGGCCCGTTTCATGGACTATTACTCACCGTTTTGGTGTCCCAAAACGATTGTCATGGTTGTCGAACTCCAAGGTGCGCTTACGTGTCGGTCATGAACAATCACAGTTTCGGACGATTCTGGCCTATTTCTTGGACTATTACTCAGTTTTGGGGTCCCGGACTTATTTCCAGGATTGACGAACCGCGGGGTACGTTTACGTGTCGGTCATCAACACTAACATATTTGGCCGACTCTAGTCCGTTTCATGCACTATTACTCAGGGTTTTGGGGACCCAGAGCGATTTCCACGATTGACGAACCCTGGGGTGCGTTCTTGTGTCCGTGGTCAACACTCACAGTTTTGGCCTATTCTGACCCGTTTCTTGGACTATTACTCACCGTTTTGGGGTCCCGAATCGATTTATTTAGTTGTTGAACCCCAAGGTGTGCTTACGTGTTGGTCATCAACGCTCGCAGTTTTGGCCGACTCTGACCCGTTTCATGGACTATTACTCACAGTTTTGGGCTCCCAAAGCGATTTCCATGGTGCGCTTACGTGTCGGTCATCAACAATCACAGTTTGGGCCGATTCTAACCCGTTTCATGGAGTATTACTCAGTTTTGGGGTACCGGAGTCATTTCCATGATTGACGAACTCCGGGATGCGTTCACGTGTCGGTCATCAACACTCACATATTTGGCCGATTCTAGTCCGTTTTGTGCAGTAGTACTCAGAGTTTTGGCGACCCAAAGCGATTTCCACGATTAACGAACCCCGGGGTGCGTTTATGTGTCTGTCGTCAACGCTCATAGTTTTGGCCAATTCTGACCCGTTTCTTGGACTATTACTCGCCGTTTTGGGGTCCCGAAGTGATTTCCATATTTGTTGAACCCCAAGATGTGCTTATATGTTGGTCATCAACACTCGCAGTTTTGGCCGATTCTGGCCCGTTTCATTGACTATTACTCACCGTTTTGGGGTCCCAAAGCTATTTTCATGGTTGTCGAACTCCAAGGTGCGCTTATGTGTTGGTCATCAACAATCACAGTTTGGGCCGATTCTGGCCCGTTTCTTGGACTATTACTCTGTTTTGGGGTCCCGGAGTCATTTCCATGATTGACGAACCCCGGGGTGCGTTTACGTGTCGGTCATCTACACTCACATATTTGGCCGATTCTAGTCCGTTTCGTGCAGTAGTACTCAGGGTTCTGGGGACCTAGAGCGATTTCCACGAATGAAAAACCTCGCGGTGCGTTTATGTGTCCGTCGTCAACAATCATAGTTTTTGCCAATTCTGACCCATTTCTTGAACTATTACTCACCGTTTTGGGGCCCCGAAGCGATTTCCATAGTTTTTGAACCCCAAGGTGTGCTTACATGTTGGTCATCAACACTCGCAATTTTGGTCGATTCTGGCACGTTTCATGGACTATTACTCACTGTTTTGCGGTCCCAAAGCAATTTACATGGTTGTCGAACTCCAAGGTGCGCTTAGGTGTCGGTCATCAACAATCATAGTTTGGACTGATTCTGGCCCGTTTCATGGACTATTACTCTGTTTTGGGGTCCCGTAGTCATTTCCATGATTGACGAACCCCGGGGTGCGTTTACGTGTCGGTCATCAACACTCACATATTTGGCTGATTCTTGTCTGTTTCATGGACTATTACTCACCGTTTTGGGGACCCAGAGCGATTTCCATGATTGATGAACCCCGGGGTGCGTTTATGTGTCTGTCGTCAACACTCACAGTTTTCTCCAATTCTGACCTGTTTCGTCGATTATTACTCACGTTTTGGGGTCCCAAAGCGATTTCCATAGTTATTGAACCCCAAGGTGTCCTTACGTGTTGGTCATCAAAACTCGCAGTTTTGGTCGACTCTGGCCCGTTTCATGGACTATTACTCACCGTTTTGGGGTCCCAAAACGATTGTCATGGTTGTCGAACTCCAAGGTGCGCTTACGTGTCGGTCATGAACAATCACAGTTTGGGACGATTCTGGCCTATTTCTTGGACTATTACTCAGTTTTGGGGTCCCGGACATATTTTCAGGATTGACGAACCGCGGGGTACGTTTACGTGTCGGTCATCAACACTAACATATTTGGCCGACTCTAGTCCGTTTCATGCACTATTACTCAGGGTTTTGGGGACCCAGAGCGATTTCCACGATTGACGAACCCTGGGGTGCGTTCTTGTGTCTGTCGTCAACACTCATAGTTTTGGCCTATTCTGACCCGTTTCTTGGACTATTACTCACCGTTTTGGGGTCCCGAATCGATTTATTTAGTTGTTGAACCCCAAGGTGTGCTTACGTGTTGGTCATCAACGCTCGCAGTTTTGGCCGACTCTGACCCGTTTCATGGACTATTAATCACAGTTTTGGGCTCCCAAAGCGATTTCCATGGTGCGCTTACGTGTCGGTCATCAACAATCACAGTTTGGGTCGATTCTAACCCGTTTCATGGAGTATTACTCAGTTTTGGGGTACCGGAGTCATTTCCATGATTGACGAACTCCGGGATGCGTTCACGTGTCGGTCATCAACACTCACATATTTGGCCGATTCTAGTCCGTTTTGTGCAGTAGTACTCAGAGTTTTGGCGACCCAAAGCGATTTCCACGATTAACGAACCCCGTGGTGCGTTTATGTGTCTGTCGTCAACACTCATAGTTTTGGCCAATTCTGACCCATTTCTTGGACTATTACTCGCCGTTTTGGGGTCCCGAAGTGATTTCCATATTTGTTGAACCCCAAGATGTGCTTATATGTTGGTCATCAACACTCGCAGTTTTGGCCGATTCTGGCCCGTTTCATTGACTATTACTCACCGTTTTGGGGTCCCAAAGCTATTTTCATGGTTGTCGAACTCCAAGGTGCGCTTATGTGTTGGTCATCAACAATCACAGTTTGGGCCGATTCTGGCCCGTTTCTTGGACTATTACTCTGTTTTGGGGTCCCGGAGTCATTTCCATGATTGACGAACCCCGGGGTGCGTTTACGTGTCGGTCATCTACACTCACATATTTGGCCGATTCTAGTCCGTTTCGTGCAGTAGTACTCAGGGTTCTGGGGACCTAGAGCGATTTCCATGAATGAAAAACCTCGGGGTGCGTTTATGTGTCCGTCGTCAACAATCATAGTTTTTGCCAATTCTGACCATTTCTTGAACTATTACTCACCGTTTTGGGGCCCCGAAGCGATTTCCATAGTTTTTGAACCCCAAGGTGTGCTTACATGTTGGTCATCAACACTCGCAATTTTGGTCGATTCTGGCACGTTTCATGGACTATTACTCACTGTTTTGCGGTCCCAAAGCAATTTACATGGTTGTCGAACTCCAAGGTGCGCTTAGGTGTCGGTCATCAACAATCACAGTTTGGACTGATTCTGGCCCGTTTCATGGACTATTACTCTGTTTTGGGGTCCCGTAGTCATTTCCATGATTGACGAACCCCGGGGTGCGTTTACGTGTCGGTCATCAACACTCACATATTTGGCTGATTCTTGTCTGTTTCATGGACTATTACTCACCGTTTTGGGGACCCAGAGCGATTTCCACGATTGATGAACCCCGGGGTGCGTTTATGTGTCTGTCGTCAACACTCACAGTTTTCTCCAATTCTGACCTGTTTCGTCGATTATTACTCACGTTTTGGGGTCCCAAAGCGATTTCCATAGTTGTTGAACCCCAAGGTGTCCTTACGTGTTGGTCATCAAAACTCGCAGTTTTGGTCGACTCTGGTCCGTTTCATGGACTATTACTCACCGTTTTGGGGTCCCAAAACGATTGTCATGGTTGTCGAACTCCAAGGTGCGCTTACGTGTCGGTCATGAACAATCACAGTTTGGGACGATTCTGGCCTATTTCTTGGACTATTACTCAGTTTTGGGGTCCCGGACTTATTTCCAGGATTGACGAACCGCGGGGTACGTTTACGTGTCGGTCATCAACACTAACATATTTGGCCGACTCTAGTCCGTTTCATGCACTATTACTCAGGGTTTTGGGGACCCAGAGCGATTTCCACGATTGACGAACCCTGGGGTGCGTTCTTGTGTCCGTCGTCAACACTCACAATTTTGGCCTATTCTGACCCGTTTCTTGGACTATTACTCACCGTTTTGGGGTCCCGAATCGATTTGCTTAGTTGTTGAACCCCAAGGTGTGCTTACGTGTTGGTCATCAACGCTCGCAGTTTTGGCCGACTCTGACCCGTTTCATGGACTATTAATCACAGTTTTGGGCTCCCAAAGCGATTTCCATGGTTGTCGAACTCCAAGGTGCGCTTACGTGTCGGTCATCAACAATCATGGTTTGGGCCTATTCTAACCCGTTTCTTGGAGTATTACTCAGTTTTGGGGTCCCGGAGTCATTTCCATGATTGACGAACCCCGGGGTGCGTTCACGTGTTGGTCATCAACACTCAAATATTTGGACGATTGTAGTCCGTTTCGTGCAGTAGTACTCAGGGTTTTGGGGACCCAAAGCGATTTCCACGATTGACGAACCCCGGGGTGCGTTTATGTGTCTGTCGTCAACACTCATAGTTTTGGCCGATTCTGGCCCGTTTCATGGACTATTACTCACCGTCTTGGGGTCCCAAAGCAATTTGCATGGTTGTCGAACTCCAAGGTGCGCTTATGTGTTGGTCATCAACAATCGCAGTTTGGGCCGATTCTGGCCCGTTTCTTGGACTATTACTCTGTTTTGGGGTCCCGGAGTCATTTCCATGATTGACGAACCCCGGAGTGCGTTTACGTGTCGGTCATCAACACTCACATATTTGGCCGATTCTAGTCCATTTCATGCAGTAGTACTCAGGGTTCTGGGGACCCAGAGCGATTTCCACGAATGAAGAAGCTCGGGGTGGATTTATGTGTCCGTCGTCTACGATCATAGTTTTGGCCAATTCTGGCCCGTTTCATGTACTATTACTCACCGTTTTGGGGTCCCAAAGCGATTTACATGGTTTTCAAACTCCAAGGTGCGCTTACGTGTCGATCATCAACAATCACTGTTTGGGCCGATTCTGGCCCATTTCTTGGACTATTACTCTGTTTTGGGGTCCCAGAGTCATTTCCATGATTGACGAACCCCGGGGTGCATTTCCGTGTCGGTCATCAACACTCACATATTTGGCTGATTCTTGTCTGTTTCATGCACTATTACTCACCGTTTTGGGGACCCAGAGCGATTTCCACGATTGATGAACCCTGGGGTGCGTTTATGTGTCTACCATCAACACTCATAGTTTTCTCCAATTCTGACCTGTTTCGTGGATTATTACTCACCATTTTGGGGTCCCAAAGCGATTTCCATAGTTGTTGAACCCCAAGGTGTCCATACGTGTTGCTCATCAAAACTCACAGTTTTGGTCGACTCTGGCCCGTTTCTTGGACTATTACTCACTGTTTTGGGGTCCCAGAGCGATTTCCATGGCTGTCGAACTCCAAGGTGCGCTTTTGTGTCGGTCATCAACAATCACAGCTTGGGACGATTCTGGCTAGTTTCTTTGACTATTACTCAGTTTTGGGGTCCCGGAGTCATTTCCAGGATTGACGAACCGCGGGGTGCGTTTACGTGTCCGTCATCAGCACTGACATATTTGGCCGACTCTAGTCCGTTTCGTGCACTATTACTTGGGGTTTTGGGGACCCAGAGCGATTTCCACGATTGACGAACCCCGGGGTGCGTTTATGTGTCTGTCGTCAACACTCATAGTTTTGGCCGATTCTGACTCGTTTCTTGGACTATTACTCGCCGTTTTGGGGTCCCGAAGTGATTTCCATATTTTTGAACCCCAAGATGTGCTTATATGTTGGGCATCAACACTCGCAGTTTTGGCCGATTCTGGACCGTTTCATGGACTATTACTCACCGTTTTGGGGTCCCAAACCGATTTTCATGGTTGTCGAACTCCAAGGTGCGCTTATGTGTTGGTCATCAACAATCGCAGTTTGGGCCGATTCTGGCCCGTTTCTTGGACTATTACTCTGTTTTGGGGTCCCGGAGTCATTTCCATGATTGACGAACCCCGGGGTGCATTTACGTGTCGGTCATCAACACTCACATGTTTGGCCGATTCTAGTCCATTTCGTGCAGTAGTACTCAGGGTTCTGTGGACCTAGAGCGATTTCCACGAATGAAAAACCTCGGGGTGCGTTTATGTGTCCGTCGTCAACAATCATAGTTTTGGCCAATTCTGACCCATTTCTTGAACTATTACTCACCGTTTTGGGGCCCCGAAGTGATTTCCATAGTTCTTGAACCCCAAGATGTGCTTACATGTTGGTCATCAACACTCGCAATTTTGGCCGATTCTGGCCCGTTTCATGGACTATTACTCATTGTTTTGCGGTCCCAAAGCGATTTACATGGTTGTCGAACTCCAAGGTGCGCTTAGGTGTCAGTCATCAACAATCACAGTTTGGACTGATTCTGGCCCGTTTCATGGACTATTACTCTGTTTTGGGGTCCCGGAGTCATTTCCATGATTGACGAACCCCGGGATGCGTTTACGTGTCGGTCATCAACACTCACATATTTGGCTGATTCTTGTCTGTTTCATGCACTATTACTCACCGTTTTGGGGACCCAGAGCGATTTCCATGATTGATGAACCCTGGGGTGCGTTCCTGTGTCCGTCGTCAAAACTCGCAGTTTTGGTCGACTCTGGCCCGTTTCATGGACTATTACTCACCATTTTGGGGTCCCAAAACGATTGCCATGGTTGTCGAACTCCAAGGTGCGCTTACGTGTCGGTCGTAAACAATCACAGTTTGGGACGATTCTGGCATATTTCTTGGACTATTACTCAGTTTTGGGGTCCCGGACTCATTTCCAGGATTGACGAACCGCGGGGTGCGTTTACATGTCGGTCATCAACACTAACATATTTGGCCGGCTCTAGTCCATTTCATGCACTATTACTCAGGGTTTGGGGGATCCAGAGCGATTTCCATGATTGACCAACCCCGGGGTGCGTTCTTGTGTCCGTCGTCAACACTCACAGTTTTGGCCTATTCTGACCCGTTTCTTTGACTATTACTCACCGTTTTGGGGTCCCGAATCGATTTCCTTAGTTGTTGAACCCCAAGGTGTGCTTACGTGTTGGTCATCAACACTCGCAGTTTTGGCCGACTCTGGCCCGTTTCATGGACTATTACTCACTGTTTTGGGCTCCCAAAGCGATTTCCATGGTTGTCGAACTCCAAGGTGCGCTTACGTGTCAGTCATCAACAATCACGGTTTGGGCCGATTCTAACCCGTTTCTTGGAGTATTACTCAGTTTTGGGGTCCCGGAGAAATTTCCATGATTGACGAACCCCGGGGTGCGTTCACGTGTCGGTCATCAACACTCACATATTTGGCCGATTCTAGTCCGTTCCGTGCAGCAGTACTCAGGGTTTTGGGGACCCAAAGCGATTTCCACGAGTGACGAACCCCGGGGTGCGTCTACGTGTCTGTTGTCAACACTCATAGTTTTGGCCGATTCTGGCCCGTTTCATGGACTATTACTCACCGTCTTGGGGTCCCAAAGCGATTTGCATGGTTGTTGAACTCCAAGGTGCGCTTATGTGTTCGTCATTAACAATCATAGTTTGGGCCGATTCTTTCATGTTTCTTGGACTATTACTCTGTTTTGGGGTCCCGGAGTCATTTCCACGATTGACGAACCCCGGGGTGCGTTTACGTGTCGGTCATCAACACTCACATATTTGGCCGATTCTAGTCCATTTCGTGAAGTAGTACTCAGGGTTCTGGGGACCCAGAGCGATTTCCAAGAATGAAGAAGCTCGGGGTGGATTTATGTGTCCGTCGTCAACAATCATAGTTTTGGCCAATTCTGACCCATATCATGGACTATTACTCACCGTTTTGGGGTCCCAAAGTGATTTACATGGTTGTCGAACTCCAAGGTGTGCTTACGTGTCGGTCAGCAACAATCACAGTTTGGGCCGATTCTGGCCCATTTCTTGTTCTATTACTCTGTTTTGGGGTCCCGAAGTCATTTCCATGATTGACGAACCCCGGGGTGCGTTTACGTGTCGGTCATCAACACTCACATATTTTGCTGATTCTTATCTGTTTCATGCACTATTACTCGCCGTTTGGGGGACCCAGAGCGATTTCCACGATTGATGAACCCCGGGGTGCGTATATGTGTCTGTCGTCAACACTCACAGTTTTCTCCAATTCTGACCTGTTTCGTGGATTATTACTCACCGTATTGGGGTCCCAAAGCGATTGCCATAGTTGTTGAACCCAAGGTGTCCTTACGTGTTGGTCATCAAAACTCGCAGTTTTGGTCGACTCTGGCCCGTTTCATGGACTATTACTCACAGTTTTGGGGTCCCAAAACGATTGCCATGGTTGTCGAACTCCAAGGTGCGCTTACGTGTCGGTCATCAACAATCACAGTTTGGGACGATTCTGGCCTGTTTCTTGGACTATTACTCAGTTTTGGGGTCCCGGACTCATTTCCAGGATTGACGAACCGCGGGGTGCGTTTAGGTGTTGGTCATCAACACTAACATATTTGGCCGACTCTAGTCCGTTTCAAGCACTATTACTCAGGGTTTTGGGGACCCGGAGCGATTTCCACGATTGACGAACCCCGGGGTGCGTTCTTGTGTCCGTCATCAACACTCACAGTTTTGGCCTATTCTGACCCGTTTCTTGGACTATTACTCACCGTTTTGGGGTCCCAGAGCGATTTCCATGGTTGTCGAACTCCAAGGTGCGCTTACGTGTCGGTCATCAACAATCACAGTTTGGGACGATTGTGGCCTGTTTCTTGGACTATTACTCAGTTTTGGGGTCCCGGAGTCATTTCTAGGATTGACGAACCGCGAGGTGCGTTTACGTGTCGGTCATCAACACTGACATATTTTGCCGACTCTAGTCCGTTTCGTGCACTATTACTCAGGGTTTTGGGGACCCAGAGCAATTTCCACGATTGACGAACCCCGGGGGTGCATTCAAGTGTCTGTCGTCAACACTCGCAGTTTGGGCCAATTCTGGCCCGTTTCTTGGACTATAACTCACCTTTTTGGGGTCCCGAATCGTTTCTGTAGTTGTTGAAGCCCAAGGTGTGCTTACATGTTGGTCATCAAAACTCGCAGTTTTGGCCGATTCTGGCCCGTTTCATGGACTATTACTCACAGTTTTGGGCTCCCAAAGCGATTTCCATGGTTGTCGAACTCCAAGGTGCACTTACGTGTCGGTCATCAACAATCACGGTTTGGGCCGATTCTAACCCGTTTCTTGCAGTATTACTCAGTTTTGGGGTGCCGGAGTCATTTCCATGATTGACGAACCCCGGGGTGCGTTCACGTGTCGGTCATCAACACTCACATATTTGGCCGATTCTATTCCGTTTCGTGCAGTAGTACTCAGGGTTTTGGGGGACCCAAAGCGATTTCCACGATTGACGAACCCCAGGGTGCGTTTATGTGTCTGTCGTCAACACTCATAGTTTTGGCCGATTCTGGCCCGTTTCATGGACTATTACTCACCGTCTTGGGGTCCCAAAGCGATTTGCATGGTCGTCGAACTCCTAGGTGCTCTTATGTGTTGGTCATCAACAATCACAGTTTGGGCCGATTCTTTCATGCTTCTTAGACTATTACTCTGTTTTGGGGTCCCGGAGTCATTTCCATGATTGACGAACCCCGGGGTGCGTTTACGTGTCGGTCATCAACACTCACATATTTGGCCGATTCTAGTCCGTTCCGTGCAGTAGTACTCAGGGTTCTGGGGACCCAGAGCGATTTCCACGAATGAAGAACGTCGGGGTGCGTTTATGTGTCTATCGTCAACAATCATAGTTTTGGTCAATTCTGACCCATTTCTTGGTCTAGTACTCCCCGTTTTGGGGTCCCGAAGAGATTTCCATAGTTTTTGAACCCCAAGGTGTGCTTACATGTTGGTCATCAACACTCGTAGTTTTGGCTGATTCTGGCCCGTTTCATGGACTATTACTCACAGTTTTGGGCTCCCAAAGCGATTTCCTTGGTTGTCGAACTCCAAGGTTCGCTTACTTATTGGTCATCAACAATCACAGTTTGGGCCGATTCTGATCCGTTTCTTGGAGTATTACTCAGTTTTGGGGTCCCGGAGTCATTTCCATGATTGACGAACCCCGGGGTGCGTTCATGTGTCAGTCATCAACACTCGCATATTTGGCCGATTCTAGTCCGTTACGTGTAGTAGTACTCAGGGTTTTGGGGACCCAAAGCGATTTCCACGATTGACGAACCCCGGGGTGTCATTATGTGTCTTTCGTCAACACTCATAGTTTTTGCCAATTCTGACCCGTTTCTTGGACTATTACTCGCCGTTTTGGGGTCCCGAAGTGATTTCCATAGTTGTTGAACCCCAAGATGTGCTTACATGTTGGTCATCAACACTCGCAGTTTTGGCCGATTCTAGCCCGTTTCATGGACTATTACTCACCATCTTGGGGTCCCAAAGCGATTTGCATGGTTGTCGAACTCCAAGGTGCGCTTATGTGTTGGTCATTAACAATCATAGTTTGGGCCGATTCTTTCATGTTTCTTGGACTATTACTCTGTTTTGGGGTCCCGGAGTCATTTCCATGATTGACGAACCCCGGGGTGTGTTTACGTGTCGGTCATAATCACTCACATATTTGGCCGATTCTAGTCCACTTCGTGCAGTAGTACTCAGGGTTCTGGGGACCTAGAGCGATTTCCACGAATCAAGAAGCTCGGGGTGGATTTATGTGTTCGTCGTCAACAATCATAATTTTGGCCAATTCTGACCCATTTCATGGACTATTACTCACCGTTTTGGGATCCCAAAGTGATTTACATGGTTGTCGAACTCCAAGGTGCGCTTACGTGTCGGTCATCAACAATCACAGTTTGGGCCGATTCTGGCCCGTTTCTTGTTCTATTACTCTGTTTTGGGGTCCCGGAGTCATTTCCATGATTGACGAACCCCGGGGTGCATTTACGTGTCGGTCATCAACACTCGCATATTTTGCTGATTCTTTTCTATTTCATGCACTATTACTCGCCGTTTTGGGGACCCAGAGCGATTTCCACGATTGATGAACCCTGGGGTGCGTTTATGTGTCTGTCGTCAACACTCACAGTTTTCTCCATTTCCGACCTGTTTCGTGGATTATTACTCACCGTTTTGGGGTCCCAAAGCGATTCCCACAGTTGTTGAACCCAAGGTGTCCTTACGTGTTGGTCATCAAAACTCGCAGTTTTGGTCGACTCTGGCCCGTTTCATGGACTATTACTCACCATTTTGGGGTCCCAAAACGATTGGCATGGTTGTCGAACTCCAAGGTGCGCTTATGTGTCGGTCATCAACAATCACAGTTTGGGACGATTCTGGCCTGTTTCTTGGACTATTACTTAGTTTTGGTGTCCCGGACTCATTTCTAGGACTGACGAACCGCGGGGTGCGTTTACATGTCGATCATCAACACTAACATATTTGGCCGACTCTAGTCCGTTTCATGCACTATTACTCAGGGTTTGGGGGACCCAGAGCGATTTCCATGATTGACGAACCCCGGGGTGTGTTCTTGTGTCCGTCGTCAATACTCACAGTTTTGGCCTGTTCTGACCCGTTTCTTGGACTATTACTCACCGTTTTGGGGTCCCGAATCGATTTCCTTAGTTGTTGAACCCCAAGATGTGCTTACGTGTTGGTCATCAAAGGTGTGCTTACGTGTTGTCGAACTCCAAGGTGCGCTTATGTTTTGGTCATCAACAATCACAGTTTGGGCCGATTCTTTCATGTTTCTTGGACTATTACTCTGTTTTGGGGTCCCGGAGTCATTTCCATGATTGAGGAACCCCGGGGTGCGTTTACATGTCGGTCATCAGCACTCACATATTTGGCCGATTCTAGTCCGTTCCGTGCAGTAGTACTCAGTGTTCTGGGGACCCAGAGCGATTTCCACGAATGAAGAAGCTCGGGGTGGATTTATGTGTCCGTCATCAACAATCATAGTTTTGGCCAATTCTGACCCATTTCTTGGACTATTACTCTCCGTTTTGGGGTCCCGGAGCGATTTCCATAGTTTTTGAACCCCAAGGTGTGCTTACAGGTTGGTCATCAACACTCGCAATTTTGGCCGATTCTGGCCCGTTTCATGGACTATTACTCACCGTTTTGGGGTCCCAAAGCGATTTACATGGTTGTCGAACTCCAAGGTGCGCTTACGTGTCGGTCATTGAGGGAGTCCTGGACTAGGCGGTGTCCGAATAGCCGAACTATCATCATCGGCCGGACTACAAGACCATGAAGATACAAGATTGAAGACTTCGTCCCGTGTCCGGATGGGACTTTCCTTGGCGTGGAAGGCAAGCTTGGCGATACGGATATGTAGATCTCCTACCATTGTAACCGACTCTGTGTAACCCTAGCCCTCTCCGGTGTCTATGTAGACCGTATGGCTTTAGTCCGTAGGACGAACAACAATCATACCATAGGCTAGCTTCTAGGGTTTAGCCTCCTTGATCTCGTGGTAGATCTACTCTTGTAACACACATCATCAATATTAAGCAAGCAGGACGTAGGGTTTTACCTCCATCAAGAGGGCCCGAACCTGGGTAAAACATCGTGTCCCTTGTCTCTTGTTACCATCCGCCTAGACGCACAGTTCGGGACCCCCTACCCGAGATCCGCCAGTTTTGACACCGTCATTGGTGCTTTCATTGAGAGTTCCTTTGTGTCGTCACCGATAGGCTCGATGGCTTCTTTGATCATCATCAACGACGCAGTCCAGGGTGAGACATTCCTCCCCGGACAGATCTTCGTATTCGGCGGCTTTGCACTGCGGGCCAATTCGCTTGGCCATCTGGAGCAGATCGAAAGCTATGCCCCTGGCCGTCAGGTCAGATTTGGAAGTTTGAACTTCACGGCTGACATCCGCGGGGACTTGATCTTCGATGGATTCGAGCCACAGCCAAGCGCGCCACACTGTCACGATGGGCATGATTTAGCTCTGCAGCCGGACAGTACCCAGGAGGCCGCACTCGAGACCGCTCCGATCTTCAATTTGGAGCCGGCTGCACAGATCGAGGACGGATGGTTAGACACCGCCTCGGGGGCTGCAACCTCTACGGTGATAGAGCCGAGCACTGACCTTGTCCCTCATGAAGCTCGTGACTCCGAGGTGCCGGACTCCGCACCTCCCACGCCCCCTCCAATCTAATCCGATTGGGCGCCGGTCATGGAGTTCACCGCTGCGGACATCTTTCAACACTCACCATTTGGCGACATCTTGAGTTCGCTAAAGTATCTTTCGTTATCAGGAGAGGCCTGGCCGGACTGCGGTCAGGACGGTTGGGATGCAGACAACGAAGAAATTCAAAGCCCACCCACCACCCACTTAGTAGCCACTGTCGATGATCTAACCGACATGCTAGACTACGACTCCGAAGACATCGACAGTATGGACGATGATGCCAGAGCCGACCAAGAACCAGCGCCTACCGGGCACTGGAAATCCACCTCATCATATGACATATACATGTTGGATATCCCAAAGGATGTGAATGGCGAAGGAACAGCGGAGGATGACCCCTCCAAGAAACAGCCCAAGCGTCGGCGTCAGCGGCGCCGCTCTAAATCCCGCCACAGCAAGAATGAAGATTCCGGCACCGGAGATAACAACACCCCAGACAGTGCTGAAGACAACCCACTCCAGCAAGATTCAGCATAGGAGGACGAAGACGCCAGCCCTCATGAGAGAGCGGCAGAAGAAGAGGTAGAGGATTATATGCCTCCCTTCGGAGACGAGGCAAGCCTCGACGATGACGGATTCATCGTGCCTAAGGATCCCGTCGAACAAGAGCATTTTAAACGCAGGCTTATGGCCACTGCAAACAACCTCAAGAAAAAGCAGCAACAGCTTAGAGCTGATCAGGATCTGCTAGCCGACAGATGGACTGAAGTCCTCGCGGTCGAAGAGCATGAGCTCGAACGCCCCTCCAAAAGCTACCCTAAACGCAAGCTGCTCCCCCGATTATAGGAGGAGGCGTATGAACCCGCATCACCAGCAGATAATACGGCTGACCGACCACCCCGTGGTCGCGAGAGAGAGGCGTCTAGGCCCTTCACTAGAACCGTACCCCGGCATCGCTCGAAAAGCACAAGGCCACAGGGGAACGCTCCAGACTTGCGAGATATATTGGAGGATAAGGCAAGACATTCAAGATCGATCTATGGATCGCGTGGGCGCCCCATGATACGTGATGACAACCGTCGCGCCGGACACAGTAAGTCCGGCCGGGCCGAACAAAATAGACAAAGCTCTTTTGAGCTCCGTCATGATATCGCCCAGTATAGGGGCGCCGCACACCCACTATGCTTCACAGATGAAGTAATGGATCATCAAATCCCCGAAAGGTTTAAACCTGTGAATATTGAATCTTACGATGGAACAACAGACCCCGCGGTTTGGATCGAAGACTATCTCCTTCACATCCACATGGCCCGCGGTGACGATCTTCACGCCATCAAATATCTCCCACTCAAGCTTAAAGGACCAGCCCGGCATTGGCTTAACAGCTTGCCAGCAGAGTCATTTGGGAGTTGGGAAGACCTGGAAGCCGCATTCCTCGATAACTTCCAAGGCACGTATGTGCGACCACCAGACGCTGACGACCTAAGCCATATAATTCAGCAGCTAGACGAATCGGCCAGACAATTCTGGACACGGTTCTTAACCAAGAAAAACCAAATCGTCGACTGTCCGGATGCGGAGGCCCTCGCGGCCTTCAAACATAACATCCACGATGAGTGGCTTGCCCGGCACCTGGGACAGGAAAAGCCGAAATCCATGGCCACCCTCACATCACTCATGACCCGCTTCTGCGCGGGTGAGGACAGCTGGCTAGCACGCAGCAACAACCTCAGCAAAAATTCTGGCAGTCCGGATATCAAGGACCATAATGGCAGGTCGCTCGCAACAAAAACAAACGCCACATTAACAGCGACAATAGTGAGGATACGGCAGTCAATGCCGGATTCAGAGGCACTAAACCCGGTCAGCGGAAAAAGCCTTTCAAAAGAACTACTCCGGGTCCATCCAATTTGGACCGAATACTCGACCGCTTGTGCCAGATACACGGCACCCCCGAAAAGCCAGCCAACCACACCAACAGGGACTGTTGGGTATTCAAGCAGGCAGGCAAGTTAATTGCCGAAAACAACGACAAGGGGCTGCATAGCGATGACGAGGAAGAGACCCGACCACCGAACAATAGAGGACAGAAGGGTTTCCCCCCACAGGTGTGAACGGTGAACATGATATATGCAATGCACATACCCAAAAGGGAGCAGAAGCGTGCACTCAGGGATGTATACGCGATGGAGCCAGTTGCCCCGAAGTTCAATCCATGGTCCTCCTGCCCGATCACTTTTGACCGAAGGGACCACCCCACCAGCATCCGCCAAGGAGGATTCACCGCATTGGTTTTAGACCCAATCATCGATGGATTTCACCTCACCAGAGTCCTGATGGACGGCGGCAGCAGCCTGAATCTGCTTTATCAGGATACAGTGCACAAAATGGGCATAGACCCCTCAAGGATTAAACCTACCAAGACGACCTTTAAAGGCGTCATACTAGGTGTAGAAGCCAATTGTACAGGCTCAGTTACACTGGAAGTGGTCTTCGGATCCCCGGATAACTTCAACATAGTTCCATTCGTTTGTGTTCAACGACCAGACAAAGGCGTCACAGAACCCCACCTTGATCAATAAAGCTTTCATCTTATATTCGCAATATCCAGATTGCAATCTTAGTTTCTTGCTTGTTCTTCGTTTTCTCGCAGGAAACAGACCCTCGTGGTCAGGTTGATCATGCTCCGGCGTGGTCAATAACCTCTCGGAGTTGGTTTAGCGATTGCTAAGGCGCGACGTCCTCGCACGTTCGTAGTCGGATCATCAAAGTCGACTTCCACCAAAGCGAAATCCACCATCTCATCGAAAGACGGGACACCTTTGCCTCTATCACTCAATCTCAAGATGCCAGGCCTTCGAGGAGTCATCACGGTCAACAGAAATACTGAACGCTCTCTCCGAACGGAGGAACATACAGCGGCTCTTGCGGCAGAAGTACAGTGCAGCCTCTTAAGGCAATTCCCGAGTCCGGCTGTTAAGCGACCGGACACGGCTAAACGAACCCGGAGTAACCTACAACAAAACCACCTGGCACGCTCCGAGCATGCGTAGCAGTGCGGCCCCAACCACAGCCCCTGCAAAACGTCAAGACAGGTCCTTCGCATACACCATTATGCTTTGGAGATACCATGGGCATGGGGAGAGGGGCACGACCACGATAGGCCCAGAATGCGTCTCAACCACACCAGGGGCTCTCT
Source organism: Triticum dicoccoides (assembly GCF_002162155.2). Taxonomy (NCBI): domain Eukaryota; kingdom Viridiplantae; phylum Streptophyta; class Magnoliopsida; order Poales; family Poaceae; genus Triticum; species Triticum dicoccoides. The sequence continues at coordinate 703,308,693 of NC_041381.1, forward strand.
AGTGTGTCGTTCTTTTTTTTCTTTTTTCTTTTTATTTTTACACATAGGACTCCGTTCGTCAGAGGCCCTGTCCGGCAGCAGACCTGCCGAACTCACGATGCAACAGCCAGGGAAGGAGAAAGGCTACAACGAATATCCAGGTGGTCTCCATTATGAGCATTAAATATGTTTTATACACCATTCCGCAGCCTACCCCCTGGAGGGGGACATCTTTAATAGTCCCATCCCTTGCTTATCGCACCATTTGTATCCTTCTGCATTCACAACAGCTTTTCTTGAATAAGTAATGCATCACCTTTTTGCTTCCAATTGCATTTCTTTCTTATACATATGTTCATTGATGACATGTTGCATCCGTCCATTTTGGTACGGCTAAATACACCAAGGGATTATGTTTCCCGCATCATGGTGTGATAAGTCCGAACACTGTCACAAGTGCGGCACCCCGAACTTATAGCATTATATGCATCGGCTCCGAATCATGTCTTGGGTCAATAGTTGGGTTTGCCCGGCTCCCATGTTTTGGTACCTTACGTTCCGTTGTATCGGCTAAGGTAGCACTGGGAGAACCACTGCGATTGTGCCCCAGTTGAGCTGGGCGAGTGCCTCAGTGGAGAAAGCTAAAACTGGCCGTCATGATGAGGCGAGAGTCGGTCATTGTTCGAGAGGTTTTTTGCGAGTCCCTAAAGACTTATGCCGCTTAGAGCGAGGAGCCAGATTTGTCCGGCCCAGGTGTGGATAGCGCCCCAAATTCGGCCTTCCGAAGACTAGGGGCTTCGCCGAAATTTAAAATTATAGAATTCTATGGCTAAGTGAGAGTGTTCAAGCATTATAAGTCTGGTTGTCTTGTTCGTTGTGTTGAGCGCCTCCCTAGATGGACCCAAAAATGGGAACAAGAGTGCTCAAGTTTATCCCGAACACCCCAGCACTCGTGGCATGGGGGCTGATGCCGACGACTTGCCATCTCTCAGATTTGATAAACAGCCGCACAGAAGGTAATATTTTAAATTAACAAGCGTTGCTTAGCGCATATGAACTAAGTTTTCAGCGCACAGGATAACAAAACGCGAGTCTACTCAAATATTACATCTTTGGAGCACTCACCCGCAATAATGCGGGCACCCTTCAGGACACTCTTATAATACATCTCGGGCATGCGATGCTCCTTGCCCTGCGGTGGCGCGTCCGTCACAAGCTTCTGGGCATCCATCTTGCCCCAGTGCACCTTTGCGCGAGCAAGGGCCCGATGGGCACCTTCAATATAGGCGGAGTGCTTGATGACTTCAACCCACGGGCACGCATCCACCAGCCGCCGCACCAGGCCGAAGTAGCTCCCAGGCATGGCCTCCTTAGGCCACAGCCGAACTATGAGGCCCTTCATGGCCTGTTCGGCCACCTTGTGGAGCTCGACCAGCTTCTTCAGCTGGTCGCTAAGGGGCACCGGAAGTCCGGCCTCAGCATACTGAGACCAGAAGACCTTCTCCGTCGAGCTCCCCTCCTCGGCCCTGTAGAAAGCGGCAACATCGGACACGCTGCGGGGCAGATCTGCGAACGCTCCTGGAGAGCTCCGAATTCGGGTAAGTGATATGTAATTCACACTCACATGCTTACTTTGCATGAAAAACGCCTTACCCGCCAATTTTCTTCAACGCCTCGACTTCCTGGAGGGCCTTATAGGCTTCGGCCTTAGCGGCTTTGGCACTCTCAAGAGCCATCGCAAGCTCGGACTCTCGAGTCTTCGAGTCACGCTCCAAACTCTCATGTTTTTCCATGAGAGCTTGGAGCTCTTGCTGTACCTCCGCCACCCGCGTCTCCTGCTTCTCTCGCTCGGTGCGCTCCGCGGCCGCATTACGTTCGGCCGCGGCCACCGCCTCCTTCAGGGTCACCACCTTGTTAGTGGCCCCTGCAACACCCATGTTATCCTTGTCATTCTTCTTGCAACCAAAATCCTTTTCTGTAAGGTACAATTTTAATAAGGTGTTACTCACCTTCCTTGTCCTCGAGCTGCTTCTTGGCACGGCCGAGCTCGTTCTCGGACCGCTCGAGGCTTTGCTTAAAAGTATTGACCTCCGCAGTCAATGCAGCAGAGGTCAGCAGCGCAGCCTGCAATCCCATATTGACATATTTTTTATGACTCCTGCGTATATCTTTTTAGATCCTCAGTCCGGCTTTTCTTTCCGAACACCGAACCGAGCATCAGGGGTTACTGTCTATGCGGTACTATTTTACATATGTCAAAATTCTTACCTCAAAGCCTGTTAGAAGGCTGCTGCAGGCTTCGGTCAGCCCGCTCTTGGCGAGCTGAACCTTCTGAATCACCGCACTCATAACAGTGTGGTGTTCCTCTTCGATGGAGGCGCCATTGAGCGCCTCCAGCAAGCTATCCGGCGCCTCCGGTTGGACGGAGGCTGCCGGTGTCACGGTCTTGCCCTTCTTACGAAGGGGCCGCCCACCAGACTCCGGAACCCTATGGGTTCCGGGGCCGAGTCCGGTGCAAAGTCCAGGAGGTTGTTCTGCGACACCTCCGCGGCCTCCTCCTCCTGGTGGGTCCCTTCCTGAGATCCCACCTCGGCATCATCCGCATCACGCTAGGTGGAGGCGGTCGGAAGAGAATCCATATCCGACGCACCTAAGGAACCGCTCGATGAAGCGGGAAGATCATCCTTGGGCGGACTGCAGGGTTGTATGCGGCATTAGAAAGACATTATGCGGCGAAAAGAAAAACCATGAAGTTATTCGGGAGTCCGGATACTTACGATCTCGCCAGGGGCTTTTTCCTTGGGGGCCAGTCCTCGTCGTCCTCACTGGCATTGGCGGAGCAGTCCGGGGAAAGAGTTTTTCCCTTCTTGGACCCTTCGGCCTCTCTCGTTGGGGAGGCCTTCCTTTTCTTCCCTCCCCCCGCTGGGGGAGAGGCTTTCTTCTCCTCCTCGCCTTTGTGAGAGGAGTCGGCCTCGGAGTCATCATCCGATAACACCTGAAAACGGGAACTCTTTCGAGTCCCCGTGGCCTTCTTCTTGGCCTTCTTCTCCGGCACCAAATGTGGTACCGGAGCCAGCAGCCCCGTTAAGCGGGCATCCGCTGGGTCCTCTGGCAATGGGCAGGACAGATAGTCTGCTCGGCCTTCGCCAGCCAGTCCTGTCAAAGGAGAGGGAGTTTAGATCCCGCATAGAGTCAAACTATGGAAAACAAGCGTCCCATAAAGGACAAAATCACTTACCTCGTCAGCCGGACGCTGCGAGCTGAATCCGCGATCTTCGGTAGCGGATGCGGGAGCCTCGGCGCCCTTGAAAAGCACCTTCCAGACATCTTCGTACGTAGTGTCGAAGAGCCTGCTCAAAGTCTGGTGCTGCGCCGGATCGAACTCCCACATGTTGAAGCCCCGTCGTTGGCACGGGAGAATCCGGCGGATGAGCATGACCTGGACTACGTTGACAAGCTTGAGCTTCTTGTCCACTAGCTTTTGGATGCAGGCTTGGAGTCCGGTCAGCTCCTCCGAATCACCCCATGTCCGGCCGCTCTCTTTCGAGGAGGTGAGCCGTGTGGGGATGCCAGATCTGAATTCGGGGGCCGCTGCCCATTCAGGGTCACGCGGCTCGGTGATGTAGAACCACCCCGATTGCCACCCCTTAATGGTTTCCACGAAAGTGCCCTCGAGCCAAGTAACGTTGGACATCCTGCCCACCATGGCGCCTCCGCACTCCGCTTGGCTGCCCTTCACAACCTTGGGCTTGACACTGAAGGTGTTGAGCCACAAGCCGAAGTGGGGTTGGATGCAGTGGAAGGCCTCACACACGACGATAAACCCCAAGATATTGAGGATGAAATTCGGGGCCAGATCATGGAAATCCAGGCCGTAGTAGAACATGAGCCCCCGGACAAAGGGATGGAGTGGGAAGCCCAGTCCGCGGAGGAAATGGGGATGAGCTCTCCCTCGTCGGGGAGCCGATGTGCGATGTTGCTGGACAAATATCCGGCGCTACGCAGCTTCTGGATGTGCCCGTCCGTGACGGAGGAGGCCATCCACTTGCCTCCCGCTCCGGACATAGTTGGAGGAGGTTGAGGTGAGATGTGCGGACTTGGGTGCTGGAGCTCGATTTCGCGGAGATGGATAAGCCAAGGAGGAAGAAGGCGCAGGTAAAAGGGTTGGATCTTTATCCCCTTATATGGGCGGACAAAAACATGTGTCCCGACCGGCCTGATAAAACTCGCTTATCTCCCAAGCGCCGCAATCAATGGCGCGGTTGGGTTACCCACGTTCGTATTGATGGGAATCCCGGAATAAGGGGAACACGATCTCTGCTTCGACAAGACGTGCCAAGGAAACCGCTTCGCTAAACACGCTGAGGTGGTACAATAAAAACGATTCAAGTAAAGGCTTGGTAGTGGTGTGACGTCACGCCACCAAATACGTCAGCAGATTGAACTTGTGTAAATATTATTCTCTCTACGGTGGTGCGTGAAATTTATTTTGCAGAGCCGGACACTATCCTGGTGTTCACCTCCATCAAGAGGGCCCAAACCTGGGTAAAACATTGTGTCCCTTGTCTCCTGTTACCATCCGCCTAGACGCACAGTTCGGTACCCCTACCCGAGATTCGCCGGTTTTGACACCGACACTCATCAACAATCACAGTTTGGGCTGATTCTGGCCCGTTTCTTGGACTATTACTCTATTTCGGGGTCCCAGAGTCATTTCCATGATTGACAAACCCCGGGGTGCGTTTACGTGTCGGTCATCAACACTCACATATTTGGCCGATTCTAGTCCGTTTCGTGCAGTAGTACTCAGGGTTCTGGGGACCCAGAGCGATTTCCACGAATGAAGAAGCTCGGGTGCGTTTATGTGTCTGTCGTCAACAATCATAGTTTTGGCCAATTCTGACCCATTTCTTGGAGTATTACTCACCGTTTTGGGGCCCTGAAGCGATTTCCATAGTTGTTGAACCCCAAGCTGTGCTTACATGTTGGTCATCAACACTCGCAGTTTTGGCCGATTCTGGCCCATTTCATGGACTATTACTCACCGTTTTGGGGTCCCAAAGTGATTTACATGGTTTCTGAACTCCAAGGTGCGCTTACGTGTCGGTCATCAACAATCACAGTTTGGGCCGATTCTGGCCCGTTTCTTGGACTATTACTCGGTTTTGGGGTCCTGGAGTCATTTCCATGATTGACGAACCCTAGGGTGCGTTTACATGTCGGTCATGAACACTCACATATTCTGCTGATTCTTGTCTGTTTCATGCACTATTACTCGCCGTTTTGGGGACCCAGAGCGATTTCCACGATTAATGAACCGCGGGGTGCGTTTATGTGTCTGTCGTCAACACTCACAGTTTTCTCCAATCCTGACCTGTTTCGTGGATTATTACTCACCGTTTTGGGGTCCCAAAGCGATTTCCATAGTTGTTGAACCCCAAGGTGTCCTTACGTGTTGGTCATCAAAACTCGCAGTTTTTGTCGACTCTGGCCCGTTTCATGGACTATTACTCACCGTTTTGTGGTCCCAAAGAGATTGCCATGGTTGTCGAACTCCAAGGTGCGCTTACGTGTCGGTCATCAACAATCACAGTTTGGGACGATTCTGGCCTGTTTCTTGGACTACTACTCAGTTTTGGGGTCCCGGACTCATTTCCAGGATTGACGAACCGCAGGGTGCGTTTACGTGTCGGTCATCAACACTGACATATTTGGCTGACTATAGACCGTTTCGTGCACTATTACTCAGGATTTTTGGGACCGAGAGCGATTTCCACGATTGACGAACCCCGGGGTGCGTTCATGTGTCGGTCGTCAACACTCACAGTTTTGGCCTATTCTGACCCGTTTCATGGACTATTACTCACCGTTTTGGGGTCCCGAATTGATTTCTGTAGTTGTTGAGCCCCAAGGTGTGCTTACGTGTTGGTCATCAACACTCGTAGTTTTAGCCGACTCTGGCCCGTTTCATGGACTACTACTCACAGTTTTCTGGTCCCAAAGCGATTTCCATGGTTGTCGAACTCCAAGGTGCGCTTACATGTGGGTCATCAACAATCATAGTTTGGTCCGATTCTGATCCGTTTCTTGGAGTATTACTCAGTTTTGGGGTCCCGGAGTCATTTCCATGATTGACGAACCCCTGGGTGCGTTCACGTGTCGGTCATCAACACTTACATATTTGGCTGATTCTAGTCCGTTACGTGCAGTAGTACTCGGGGTTTTGGGGACCCAAAGCAATTTCCACGATTGACGAACCCCGAGGTGCGATTATGTGTCTTTCGTCAACACTCATAGTTTTTACCAATTCTGACCCGTTTCTTGAACTATTACTCGCCGTTTTGGGGTACCGAAGCGATTTCCATAGTGGTTGAACCCCAAGATGTGCTTACATGTTGGTCATCAACACTCGCAGTTTTGGCCGATTCTAGCCCGTTTCATGGACTATTACTCACCGTTCTGGGGTCCCAAAGCGATTTACATGGTTGTCGAACTCCAAGGTGCGCTTACATGTCGGTCATCAACAATCACAGTTTGGGCCGATTCTGGCCCGTTTCTTGGACTATTACTCTGTTTAGGGGTCCCGGAGTCATTTCCATGATTGACGAACCCCGGGGTGCATTTACGTGTCGGTCATCAACACTCACATATTTTGCTGATTCTTGTCTGTTTCATGTACTATTACTCACTGTTTTGGGGACCCAGAGCGATCTCCACGATTGATGAACCCGGGGGTGCGTTTATGTGTCTGTCGTCAACACTCACAGTTTTCTCCAATTCTGACCTGTTTCGTGGATTATTACTCACCGTTTTGGGGTCCCAAGGCGATTTCCATAGTTGTTGAACCCCAAGGTGTCCTTACGTGTTGGTCATCAACACTCGCAATTTTGGATGACTCTGGCCCGTTTCATGGACTATTACTCACCGTTCTGGGGTCCCAAAGCGATTTACATGGTTGTCGAACTCCAAGGTGCGCTTACGTGTCGGTCATCAACAATCACAGTTTGGGCCGATTCTGGCCCGTTTCTTGGACTATTACTCTGTTTAGGGGTCCCGGAGTCATTTCCATGATTGACGAACCCCGGGGTGCATTTACGTGTCGGTCATCAACACTCACATATTTTGCTGATTCTTGTCTGTTTCATGTACTATTACTCACTGTTTTGGGGACCCAGAGCGATTTCCACGATTGATGAACCCGGGGGTGCGTTTATGTGTCTGTCGTCAACACTCACAGTTTTCTCCAATTCTGACCTGTTTCGTGGATTATTACTCACCGTTTTGGGGTCCCAAAGCGATTTCCATGGTTGTCGAGCTCCAAGGTGCGCTTACGTGTTGGTCATGCACAATCACAGTTTGGGACGATTCTGGCCTGTTTCTTGGACTATTACTCAGTTTTCGGGTCCCGGACTCATTTCCAGGATTGAAGAACCGCAGGGTGCGTTTACGTGTCGGTCATCAACACTAACATATTTGGCCAACTATAGACCGTTTCGTGCACTATTACTCAGGATTTGTGGGACCCAGAGAGATTTCCACGATTGACGAACCCCGGGGTGCGTTCATGTGTCGGTCGTCAACACTCACAGTTTTGGCCTATTCTGACCCGTTTCATGGACTATTACTCACCGTTTTGGGGTCCCGAATCGATTTCCGTAGTTGTTGAGCCCCAAGGTGTGCTTACGTGTTGGTCATCAACACTCGTAGTTTTAGCCGACTCTAGCCCGTTTCATGGACTACTACTTACAATTTTGTGGTCCCAAAGTGATTTCCATGGTTGTCGAACTCCAAGGTGCGCTTACGTGTGGGTCATCAACAATCATAGTTTGGTCTGATTCCGACCCGTTTCTTGGAGTATTACTCAGTTTTGGGGTCCCGAAGTCATTTCCATGATTGACGAACCCCTGGGTGCGTTCACGTGTCGGTCATCAACACTCACATATTTGGCTGATTCTTGTCTGTTTCATGCACTATTAGTCACCGTTTTGGGGACCTAGAGCGATTTCCACGATTGATGAACCGGGGGGTGCGTTTATGTGTCTGTCGTCAACACTCACAGTTTTCTCCAATCCTGACCCCAAGATGTGCTTACATGTTGGTCATCAACACTCGCAGATTTGGCCGATTCTAGCCCGTTTCATGGACTATTACTCACCTTTCTGGGGTCCCAAAGCGATTTACATGGTTGTCGAACTCCAAGGTGCGCTTACGTGTCGGTCATCAACAATCACAGTTTGGGCCGATTCTGGCCCGTTTCTTGGACTATTACTCTGTTTAGGGGTCCCGGAGTCATTTCCATGATTGACGAACCTCGGGGTGCATTTACGTGTCGGTCATCAACACTCACATATTTTGCTGATTCTTGTCTATTTCATGTACTATTACTCGCTGTTTTGGGGACCCAGAGCGATTTCCACGATTGATGAACCCGGGGGTGCGTTTATGTGTCTGTCGTCAACACTCACAGTTTTCTCCAATTCTGACCTGTTTCGTGGATTATTACTCACTGTTTTGGGGTCCCAAAGCGATTTTCATAGTTGTTGAACCCCAAGGTGTCCTTACGTGTTGGTCATCAAAACTCGCAGTTTTGGTCGACTCTGGCCCGTTTCATGGACTATTACTCACCGTTTTGGGGTCCCAGAGCGATTGCCATGGTTGTCGAACTCCAAGGTGCGCTTACGTGTCGGTCATCAACAATCACAGTTTGGGACGATTCTGGCATGTTTCTTGGACTATTACTTAATTTTGGGGTCCCGGACTCATTTCCAGGATTGACGAACCACAGGGTGTGTTTACGTGTCGGTCATCAACACTAACATATTTGGCTGACTATAGACCATTTCGTGCACTATTACACAAGATTTTTGGGACCCAGAGCGATTTCCACGATTGACGAACCCCGGGGTGCGTTCATGTGTCGGTCGTCAACACTCACAGTTTTGGCCTATTCTGACCCGTTTCATGGACTATTACTCACAGTTTTGGGGTCCCGAATCGATTTCCGTAGTTGTTGAGCCCCAAGGTGTGCTTACGTGTTGGTCATCAAGACTCGTAGTTTTAGCCGACTCTTGCCCGTTTCATGGACTACTACTCACAGTTTTGTGGTCCCAAAGCGATTTCCATGGTTGTCGAACTCCAAGGTGCGCTTACGTGTGGGTCATCAACAATCATAGTTTGGTCCGATTCTGACCCGTTCCTTGGAGTATTACTCAGTTTTGGGGTCCCGGAGTCATTTCCATGATTGACGAACCCCTGGGTGCGTTCACGTGTCGGTTATCAACACTCACATATTTGGCTGATTCTTATCTGTTTCATGCACTATTACTCACCATTTTGGGGACCTAGAGCGATTTCCACGATTGATGAACCGCGGGGTGCGTTTATGTGTCTGTCGTCAACACTCACAGTTTTCTCCAATCCTGACCTGTTTCGTCGATTATTACTCACCGTTTTAGGGCCCCAAAGCGATTTCCATAGTTGTTGAACCCCAAGGTGTCCTTGCGTGTTGGTCATCAAAACTCGCAGTTTTGGTCGACTCTGGCCCGTTTCATGGACTATTACTCACCGTTTTGGGGTCCCGGAGCGATTTCCATGGTTGTCGAACTCCAAGGTGCGCTTACGTGTCGGTCATCAACAATCACAGTTTGGGACGATTCTGGCCTGTTTCTTGGACTATTACTCAGTTTTGGGGTCCCGGAGTCATTTCTAGGATTGACGAACCGCGAGATGCGTTTACGTGTCGGTCATCAACACTGACATATTTGGCCGACTCTAGTCCGTTTCGTGCACTATTACTCAGGGTTTTGGGGACCCAGAGCAATTTCCATGATTGACGAACCCCGGGGGTGCGTTCAAGTGTCTGTCGTCAACACTCACAGTTTGGGCCAATTCTGGCCCGTTTCTTGGACTATTACTCACCTTTTTGGGGTCCCGAATCGTTTCCGTAGTTGTTGAAACCCAAGGTGTGCTTACGTGTTGGTCATAACCACTCGCAGTTTTGGCCGACTCTGGCCCGTTTCATGGACTATTACTCACAATTTTGGGCTCCCAAAGGATTTCCATGATTGACGAACCCCGGGGTGCGCTTACGTGTCGGTCATCAACACTCACATATTTGGCCGTTTCTAGTCCGTTACGTGCAGTAGTACTCAGGGTTTTGGGGACCCAAAGCAATTTCCACGATTGACGAACCCCGAGGTGCGATTATGTGTCTGTCGTCAACACTCATAGTTTTTACCAATTCTGACCCGTTTCTTGGACTATTACTCGCCGTTTTGGGGTCCTAAAGCAATTTCCATAGTTGTTGAACCCCAAGATGTGCTTACATGTTGGTCATCAACACTCGCAGTTTTGGCCGATTCTAGCCCGTTTCATGGACTATTACTCACCGTTTTGGGGTCCCAAAGCGATTTACATGGTTGTCGAACTCCAAGGTGCGCTTACGTGTCGGTCATCAACAATCACAGTTTGGGCCGATTCTGGCCCGTTTCATGGACTATTACTCACAGTTTTGGGCTCCCTAAGCGATTTCCTTGGTTGTCGAACTCCAAGGTGCACTTACTTGTTGGTCATCAACAATCATAGTTTGGGCCGATTCTGACCCATTTCTTGGAGTATTACTCAGTTTTGGGGTCCCAGAGTCATTTCCATGATTGACGAACCCCGGGGTGCGTTCATGTGTCGGTCATCAACACTCACATATTTGGCCGATTCTTGTCCGTTACGTGTAGTAGTACTCAGTGTTTTGGGGACCCAAAGCGATTTCCACGATTGACGAACCCCGGGGTGCGATTATGTGTTTGTCGTCAACACTCATAGTTTTTGCCAATTCTGACCCGTTTCTTGGACTATTTCTCGCTGTTTTGCGGTACCGAAGCGATTTCCATCGTTGTTTAACCCCAAGATGTGCTTACATGTTGGTCATCAACACTCGCAGTTTTGGCCGATTCTAGCCCGTTTCATGGACTATTACTCACCGTTTTGGGGTCCCAAAGCGATTTACACGGTTGTCGAACTCCAAGGTGCGCTTATGTGTCGGTCATCAACAATCACACTTTGGGCCGATTCTGGCCCGTTTCTTGGACTATTACTCTATTTTGGGGTCCCGGAGTCATTTCCATGATTGACGAACCCCGGGGTGCGTTTACGTGTCGGTCATCAACACTCACATATTTTGCTTATTTTTGTCTGTTTCATGCACTATTACTCGCTGTTTTGGGGACCCAGAGCGATTTCCACGATTGATGAACCCGGGGGTGCGTTTATGTGTCTTTCGTCAACACTCACAGTTTTCTCCAATGCTGACCTGTTTCGTGGATTATTAGTCACCGTTTTGGGGTCCCAAAGAGATTTTCATAGTTGTTGAACCCCAAGATGTCCTTACGTCTTGGTCATCAAAAGTCGCAGTTTGGTCGACTCTGGCCCGTTTCATGGACTATTACTCACCGTTTTGGGGTCCCAGAGCGATTTCCATGGTTGTCGAACTCCAAGGTGCGCTTACGTGCCGGTCATCAACAATCACAGTTTGGGACGATTCTGGCCTGTTTCTTGGACTATTACTCAGTTTTGGGGTCCCGGAGTAATTTCTAGGATTGACGAACCGCGAGGTGCGTTTACGTGTCGGTCATCAACACTGACAAATTTGGCCGACTCTAGTCCGTTTCGTGCACTATTACTCAGGGTTTTGGGGACCCAGAGCAATTTCCACGATTGACGAACCCCGGGGGTGCGTTCATGTGTCTGTCGTTAACACTCATAGCTTTGGCCAATTCTGGCCCGTTTCTTGAACTATTACTCACCTTTTTGGGGTCCCGAATCGTTTCGGTACTTGTTGAAACCCAAGGTGTGCTTCGACGTTCGTCATCAACACTCTCAGTTTTGGCCGATTCTGGCCCGTTTCATGGACTATTACTCACAATTTTGGGATCCCAAAGCGATTTCCATGGTTGTCGAACTCCAAGGTGCGCTTACTTGTTGGTCATCAACAATCACAGTTTGGGCCGATTCTGACCCGTTTCTTGGAGTATTACTCTGTTTTGGGGTCCCGGAGTCATTTCCATGATTGACGAACCTCGAGGTGCGTTTACGTGTCGGTCATCAACACTCACATATTTGGCCGTTTCTAGTCCGTTACGTGAAGTAGTACTCAGGGTTTTGGAGACCCAAAGCAATTTCCACGATTGACGAACCCCGAGGTGCGATTATGTGTCTGTCATCAACACTCATAGTTTTTACCAATTCTGACCCGTTTCTTGGAATATTACTCTCCGTTTTGGGGTCCCGAAGCGATTTCCATAGTTTTTGAACCCCAAGGTGTGCTTACATGTTGGTCATCAACACTCGCAGTTTTGGCTGATTCTGGCCCGTTTCATGGACTATTACTCACAGTTTTGGGCTCCCAAAGCGATTTCCTTGGTTGTCGAACTCCAAGGTGCACTTACTTGTTGGTCGTCAACAATCACAGTTTGGGCCGATTCTGACCCGTTTCTTGGAGTATTACTCAGTTTTGGGGTCCCGGAGTCATTTCCATGATTGATGAACCCCGGGGTGCGTTCATGTGTCGGTCATCAACACTCACATATTTGGCCGATTCTTGTCCGTTACGTGCAGTAGTACTCAGGGTTTTGGGGACCCGAAGCGATTTCGACGATTGACGAACCCCGGGGTGCGATTATGTGTTTGTCGTCAACACTCATAGTTTTTGCCAATTCTGACCCGTTTCTTGGACTATTATTCGCCGTTTTGGGGTACCGAAGCGATTTCCATAGTTGTTGAACCCCAAGATGTGCTTACATGTTGGTCATCAACACTCGCAGTTTTGGCCGATTCTAGCCCGTTTCATGGACTATTACTCACCGTTTTGGGGTCCCAAAGCGATTTAAATGGTTCTCGAACTCCAAGGTGCGCTTACTTGTTGGTCATCAACAATCATAGTTTGGGCCGATTCTGGCCCGTTTCTTGGAGTATTACTCAGTTTTGGGGTCCCGGAGTCATTTCCATGATTGATGAACCCCGGGGTGCGTTCATGTGTCGGTCATCAACACTCACATATTTGGCCGATTCTTGTCCGTTACGTGCAGTAGTACTCAGGGTTTTGGGGACCCGAAGCGATTTCGACGATTGACGAACCCCGGGGTGCTATTATGTGTTTGTCGTCAACACTCATAGTTTTTGCCAATTCTGACCCGTTTCTTGGACAATTATTCGCCGTTCTGGGGTACCGAAGCGATTTCCATAGTTGTTGAACCCCAAGGTGTCCTTACGTGTTGGTCATCAAAACTCGCAGTTTTGGTCGACTCTGGCCCGTTTCATGGACTATTACTCACCGTTTTGGGGTCCCAGAGCGATTTCCATGGTTGTCGAACTCGAAGGTGCGCTTACGTGTCGGTCATCAACAATCACAGTTTGGGACGATTCTGGCCTGTTTCTTGGACTACTACTCAGTTTTGGGGTCCGGGAGTCATTTCTAGGATTGACGAACCGCGAGGTGCGTTTACGTGTCGGTCATCAACACTGACAAATTTGGCCGACTCTAGTCCGTTTCGTGCACTATTACTCAGGGTTTTGGGGACCCAGAGCAATGTCCATCATTGACGAACCCCGGGGGTGCGTTCATGTGTCTGTTGTCAACACTCATAGCTTTGGCCAATTCTGGCCCGGTTCTTGGACTATTACTCACCTTTTTGGGGTCCCGAATCGTTTCGGTACTTGTTGAAACCCAAGGTGTGCTTAGACGTTCGTCATCAACACTCTCAGTTTTGGCCGACTCTGGCCCGTTTCATGGACTATTACTCACAATTTTGGGATCCCAAAGCGATTTCCATGGTTGTCGAACTCCAAGGTGCGCTTACTTGTTGGTCATCAACAATCACAGTTTGGGTCGATTCTGACCCGTTTCTTGGAGTATTACTCTGTTTTGGGGTCCCGGAGTCATTTCCATGATTGACGAACCCCGAGGTGCGTTTACGTATCGGTCATCAACACTCACATATTTGGCCGTTTCTAGTCCGTTACGTGCAGTAGTACTCAGGGTTTTGGGGACCCAAAGCAATTTCCACGATTGACGAACCCCGAGGTGCGATTATGTGTCTGTCGTCAATACTCATAGTTTTTACCAATTCTGACCCGTTTCTTGGACTATTACTCTCCGTTTTGGGGTCCCGAAGCGATTTCCATAGTTTTTGAACCCCAAGGTGTGCTTACATGTTGGTCATCAACACTCGCAGTTTTGGCTGATTCTGGCCCGTTTCATGGACTATTACTCACAGTTTTGGGCTCCCAAAGCGATTTCCTTGGTTGTCGAACTCCAAGGTGCACTTACTTGTTGGTCATCAACAATCACGGTTTGGGACGATTCTGACCCGTTTCTTGGAGTATTACTCAGTTTTGGGGTCCCGGAGTCATTTCCATGATTGATGAACCCCGGGGTGCGTTCATGTGTCGGTCATCAACACTCACATATTTGGCCGATTCTTGTCCGTTACGTGCAGTAGTACTCAGGGTTTTGGGGACCCGAAGCGATTTCGATGATTGACGAACCCCGGGGTGCGATTATGTGTTTGTCGTCAACACTCATAGTTTTTGCCAATTCTGACCAGTTTCTTGGACTATTATTCGCCGTTTTGGGGTACCGAAGCGATTTCCATAGTTGTTGAACCCCAAGATGTGCTTACATGTTGGTCATCAACACTCGCAATTTTGGCCGATTCTAGCCCATTTCATGGACTATTACTCACCGATTTGGGGTCCCAAAGCGATTTACATGGTTGTCGAACTCCAAGGTGCGCTTACGTGTCGGTCATCAACAATCACAGTTTGGGCCGATTCTGGCCCGTTTCTTGGACTATTACTCTGTTTTGGGGTCCCGGAGTCATTTCCATGATTGACGAACCCCGGGGTGCGTTTACGTGTCGGTCATCAACACTCACATATTTTGCTTATTCTTGTCTGTTTCATGCACTATTACTCGCTGTTTTGGGGACCCAGAGCGATTTCCACGATTGATGAACCCGGGGGTGTGTTTATGTGTCGGTCGTCAACACTCACAGTTTTCTCCAATGCTGACCTGTTTCGTGGATTATTACTCACCGTTTTGGGGTCCCAAAGCGATTTTCATAGTTGTTGAACCCCAAGGTGTCCTTACGTGTTGGTCATCAAAACTCGCAGTTTTGGTCGACTCTGGCCCATTTCCTGGACTATTACTCACCGTTTTGGGGTCCCAGAGCGATTTCCATGGTTGTCGAACTCCAAGGTGCGCTTACATGTCGGTCATCAACAATCACAGTTTGGGACGATTCTGGCCTGTTTCTTGAACTATTACTCAGTTTTGGGGTCCCGGAGTCATTTCTAGGATTGACGAACCGCGAGGTGCATTTATGTGTCGGTCATCAACACTGACAAATTTGGCCGACTCTAGTCCGTTTCGTGCACTATTACTCAGGGTTTTGGGGACCCATAGCAATTTCCACGATTGACGAACCCCGGGGGTGCGTTCATGTGTCTGTCGTCAACACTCATAGCTTTGGCCAATTCTGGCCCGTTTCTTGGACTATTACTCTGTTTTGGGGTCCCGGAGTCATTTCCATGATTGACGAACCCCGAG
Organism: Triticum dicoccoides; assembly: GCF_002162155.2. Classification (NCBI taxonomy): domain Eukaryota; kingdom Viridiplantae; phylum Streptophyta; class Magnoliopsida; order Poales; family Poaceae; genus Triticum; species Triticum dicoccoides. The sequence goes on from NC_041381.1 coordinate 703,324,273, forward strand.
GTGCGTTTACGTATCGGTCATCAACACTCACATATTTGGCCGTTTCTAGTCCGTTACGTGCAGTAGTACTCAGGGTTTTGGGGACCCAAAGCAATTTCCACGATTGACGAACCCCGAGGTGCGATTATGTGTCTGTCGTCAATACTCATAGTTTTTACCAATTCTGACCCGTTTCTTGGACTATTACTCTCCGTTTTGGGGTCCCGAAGCGATTTCCATAGTTTTTGAACCCCAAGGTGTGCTTACATGTTGGTCATCAACACTCGCAGTTTTGGCTGATTCTGGCCCGTTTCATGGACTATTACTCACAGTTTTGGGCTCCCAAAGCGATTTCCTTGGTTGTCGAACTCCAAGGTGCACTTACTTGTTGGTCATCAACAATCACGGTTTGGGACGATTCTGACCCGTTTCTTGGAGTATTACTCAGTTTTGGGGTCCCGAAGTCATTTCCATGATTGATGAACCCCGGGGTGCGTTCATGTGTCGGTCATCAACACTCACATATTTGGCCGATTCTTGTCCGTTACGTGCAGTAGTACTCAGTGTTTTGGGGACCCGAAGCGATTTCGATGATTGACGAACCCCGGGGTGCGATTATGTGTTTGTCGTCAACACTCATAGTTTTTGCCAATTCTGACCAGTTTCTTGGACTATTATTCGCCGTTTTGGGGTACCGAAGCGATTTCCATAGTTGTTGAACCCCAAGATGTGCTTACATGTTGGTCATCAACACTCACAATTTTGGCCGATTCTAGCCCATTTCATGGACTATTACTCACCGATTTGGGGTCCCAAAGCGATTTACATGGTTGTCGAACTCCAAGGTGCGCTTACGTGTCGGTCATCAACAATCACAGTTTGGGCCGATTCTGGCCCGTTTCTTGGACTATTACTCTGTTTTGGGGTCCCGGAGTCATTTCCATGATTGACGAACCCCGGGGTGCGTTTACGTGTCGGTCATCAACACTCACATATTTTGCTTATTCTTGTCTGTTTCATGCACTATTACTCGCTGTTTTGGGGACCCAGAGCGATTTCCACGATTGATGAACCCGGGGGTGTGTTTATGTGTCGGTCGTCAACACTCACAGTTTTCTCCAATGCTGACCTGTTTCGTGGATTATTACTCACCGTTTTGGGGTCCCAAAGCGATTTTCATAGTTGTTGAACCCCAAGGTGTCCTTACGTGTTGGTCATCAAAACTCGCAGTTTTGGTCGACTCTGGCCCATTTCCTGGACTATTACTCACCGTTTTGGGGTCCCAGAGCGATTTCCATGGTTGTCGAACTCCAAGGTGCGCTTACATGTCGGTCATCAACAATCACAGTTTGGGACGATTCTGGCCTGTTTCTTGAACTATTACTCAGTTTTGGGGTCCCGGAGTCATTTCTAGGATTGACGAACCGCGAGGTGCATTTATGTGTCGGTCATCAACACTGACAAATTTGGCCGACTCTAGTCCGTTTCGTGCACTATTACTCAGGGTTTTGGGGACCCAGAGCAATTTCCACGATTGACGAACCCCGGGGGTGCGTTCATGTGTCTGTCGTCAACACTCATAGCTTTGGCCAATTCTGGCCCGTTTCTTGGACTATTACTCACCTTTTTGGGGTCCCGAATCGTTTCGGTAGTTGTTGAAACCCAAGGTGTGCTTACGCGTTGGTCATCAACACTCTCAGTTTTGGCCGACTCTCGCCCGTTTCATGGACTATTGCTCACAATTTTGGGATCCCAAAGCGATTTCCATGGTTGTCGAATTCCAAGGTGCGCTTACTTGTTGGTCATCAACAATCATAGTTTGGGCCGATTCTGACCCGTTTCTTGGAGTATTACTCTGTTTTGGGGTCTCGGAGTCATTTCCATGATTGACGAACCCCGAGGTGCGTTTACGTGTCGGTCATCAACACTCACATATTTGGCCGTTTCTAGTCCGTTACGTGCAGTAGTACTCAGGGTTTTGGGGACCCAAAGCGATTTCCACGATTGACAAACTCCGAGGTGCGATTATGTGTCTGTCGTCAACACTCATAGTTTTTACCAATTCTGACCCATTTCTTGGACTATTACTCTCCGTTTTGGGGTCCCGAAGAGATTTCCATAGTTTTTGAACCCCAAGGTGTGCTTAGATGTTGGTCATCAACACTCGCAGTTTTGGCCGATTCTAGCCCGTTTCATGGACTATTACTCACCGTTTTGGGGTCCCAAAGCGATTTACATGGTTGTCGAACTCCAAGGTGCGCTTATGTGTCGGTCATCAACAATCACAGTTTGGGCCGATTCTGGCCCGTTTCTTGGACTATTACTCTCTTTTGGGGTCCCAGAGTAATTTCCATGATTGACGAACCCCGGGGTCGTTTATGTGTCGGTCATCAACACTCACATATTTTGCTGATTCTTGTCTGTTTCATGCACTATTACTCGCTGTTTTGGGGACCTAGAGCGATTTCCACGATTGATGAACTCAGGGGTGCGTTTATGTGTCTGTCATCAGCACTCACAGTTTTCTCCAATTCTGACCTGTTTCTTGGATTATTACTCACCGTTTTGGGGTCCCAAGGCAATTTCCATAGTTGTTGAACCCCAAGGTGTCCTTACGTGTTGGTCATCAAAACTTGCAGTTTTGGTCGACTCTGGCCCGTTTCATGGACTATTACTCACCGTTTTGGGGTCCCAAAGAGATTTCCATGGTTGTCGAACTCCAAGGTGCGCTTACATGTCGGTCATCAACAATCACAGTTTGGGACGATTCTGGCCTGTTTCTTGACTATTACTCAGTTTTGGGGTCCCGGACTCATTTCCAGGATTGACGAACCGCAGGGTCTGTTTACGTGTCGGTCATCAACACTAACATATTTGGCCGACTATAGACCGTTTCGTGCACTATTACTCAGGATTTTTGGGACCCAGAGCGATTTCCACGATTGACGAACCCAGGGGTGCGTTCATGTGTCCGTCGTCAACACTCATAGTTTTGGCCTATTCTGACCCGTTTCATGGACTATTACTCACCGTTTTGGGGTCCAGAATCGATTTCCGTAGTCGTTGAGCCCCAAGGTGTGCATACTTGTTGGTCATCAACACTCGAAGTTTTGGCCGACTCTGGCCCATTTCATGGACTATTACTCACAGTTTTGGGGTCCCAAAGCGATTTCCATGGTTGTCGAACTCCAGGGTGCGCTTACGTGTCGGTCATCAACAATCATAGTTTGGTCCGATTCTGACCCGTTTCTTGGAATATTACTCAGTTTTGGGGTCCCGGAGTCATTTCCATGATTGACGAACCCCTGGGTGCGTTCACGTGGCGGTCATCAACACTCACATATTTGGCTGATTCTTGTCTGTTTCATGCACTATTACTCACCGTTTTGGGGACCTAGAGCGATTTCCACGATTGATGAACCGTGGGGTGCGTTTATGTGTCTCTCGTCAACACTCAAAGTTTTCTCCAATCCTGACCTGTTTCGTGGATTATTACTCGCCGTTTTGGGGTCCCAAAGCGATTTCCATAGTTGTTGAACCCCAAGGTGTCCTTACGTGTTGGTCATCAAAACTCGCGGTTTTGGTCGACTCTGGCCCGTTTCATGGACTATTACTCACAATTTTGGGCTCCCAAAGCGATTTCCATGGTTGTCGAACTCCAAGGTGCGCTTACGTGTCGGTCATCAACAATCACAGTTTGGGACGATTCTGGCCTGTTTCTTGGACTATTACTCAGTTTTGGGGTCCCGGAGTCATTTCTAGGATTGATGAACCGCGAGGTGCGTTTACGTGTCGGTCATCAACACTGACATATTTGGCCGACTCTAGTTTGTTTCGTGCACTATTACTCATGGTTTTGGGGACCCAGAGCAATTTCCATGATTGACGAACCCCGGGGGTGCGTTCATGTGTCTGTCGTCAACACTCACAGTTTTGGCCAATTCTGACCCGTTTCTTGGACTATTAATCACCTTTTTGGGTCCCGAATCAATTTCCATAGTTGTTGAACCCCAAGATGTGCTTACGTGTTGGTCATCAGCACTCGCAGTTTTGACCGACTCTGGCCCGTTTCATGGACTATTACTAACAGTTTTGGGCTCCCAAAGCGATTTCCATGGTTGTGGAACTCCAAGGTGCGCTTACTTGTTGGTCATCAAAAATCACAGTTTGGGCCGATTCTGACCCGTTTCTTGGAGTATTACTTAGTAGTTGTGTCCCGGAGTCATTTCCACGATTGATGAACCGCGGGGTGCGTTCATGTGTCAGTTATCAACACTCACATATTTGGCCGATTCTAGTCTGTTATGTGCAGTAGTACTCAGGGTTTTGGGGACCCAAAGCGATTTCCACGATTGATGAACCCCGGGGTGCGATTATGTGTCTGTCGTCAACACTCATAGTTTTTACCAATTCTGACCCATTTCTTGGACTATTACTCACCGTTTTGGGGTCCCGAAGCGATTTCAATAGTTGTTGAACCCCAAGATGTGCTTACATGTTGGTCATCAACACTCGCAGTTTTGGCTGATTCTAGCCCGTTTCATGGACTATTACTCACCGTTTTGGTGTCCCAAAGCGATTTACATGGTTGTCGAACTCCAAGGTGCGCTTACATGTCGGTCATCAACAATCACAGTTTGGGCCGATTCTGGCCCGTTTCTTGGACTATTACTCTGTTTTGGGGTCCCGGGTCATTTCCATGATTGACGAACCCCGGGGTGCGTTTACGTGTCGGTCATCAACACTCACATATTTGGCCGATTCTAGTCTGTTTCGTGCAGTTGTACTAGTACTCAGGGTTCTGGGGACCCAGAGCGCTTTCCACGAAGGAAGAACCTCGGGGTGCGTTTATGTGTCCGTCGTTAACAATCATAGTTTTGGCCAATTCTGACCCATTTCTTGGACTATTACTCTCCGTTTTGGGGTCCCGAAGCGATTTCCATAGTTTTTGAACCCCAAGGTGTGCTTACATGTTGGTCATCAACACTCGCAGTTTGGGTTGATTCTGGCCCGTTTCACGGACTATTACTCACAGTTTTGGGCTCCCAAAGCAATTTCCATGGTTGTCGAACTCCAAGGTGCGCTTACTTGTTGGTCATCAACAATCCCAGTTTGGGTCGATTCTGACCCATTTCTTGGAGTATTACTCAGTTTTGGGGTCCCGGACTCATTTCCATGATTGACGAACCCCGGGGTGCGTTCATGTGTGGGTCATCAACACTCACATATTTGGCCGATTCTAGTCCGTTACGTGCAGTAGTACTCAGGGTTTTTGGGACCCAAAGCGATTTCCACGATTGACGAACCCCGGGGTGGGATTATGTGTCTGTCATCAACACTTATAGTTTTTGCCAATTCTGACCCGTTTCTTGGACTATTACTCGCCATTTTGAGGTCCCGAAGCGATTTCCATAGTTGTTGAACCCCAAGATGTGCTTACATGTTGGTCATCAACACTCGCGGTTTTTGCCGAATGTAGCCCGGTTCATGGACTATTACTCACCGTTTTGGGGTCCCAAAGCGATTTACATGGTTGTCGAACTCCAAGGTGCGCTTACGTGTCGGTCATCAACAATCACAGTTTGGGACGATTCTGGCCTGTTTCTTGGACTATTACTCAGTTTTGGGGTCCCGGAGTCATTTCCAGGATTGACGAACCGCGGGGTGCGTTTACGTGTCGGTCATCAACACTCACATATTTGCCAACAATAGTCCGTTTCGTGCACTATTACTCAGGGTTTTCGGGACCCAGAGCGATTTCCACGATTGACGAACCCCGGGGTGCGTTCATGTGTCTGTCGTCAACAATCACAGTTGTGGCCAATTCTGACCCGTTTCTTGGACTATTACTCACAGTTTTGGCGTCCCGAATCATTTTCGTAGTTGTTGAACCCCAGGGTCTGCTTACGTGTTGGTCATCAACACTCGCAGTTTTGGCCGACTCTGGCCCGTTTCATGGACTATTACTCACAGTTTTGGGGTCCCAGAGCGATTCCAATGATTGTCGAACTCGAAGGTGCGGTTATGTGTTAGTGATCAACAATCACAGTTTGGGCCGATTCTGACCCGTTTCTTGGGGTATTACTTAGTTTTGGTGTCCCGGAGTCATTTCCATGATTAACGAACCCCGGGGTGCATTTACGTGTCGGTCATCAACACTCACATATTTGGCTGATTCTTGTCCGTTTCATGCGCTATTACTCACCATTTTGGGGACCCAGAGCGATTTCCACGATTGATGAACCCCGGGGTGCGTTTATGTGTCTGTCGTCAACACTCACAGTTTTCTCCAATTCTGACCTGTTTCATGGATTATTACTCACCGTTTTGGGATCCCAAAGCAATTTCCATAGTTGTTGAACCCCAAGGTGTCCTTACATGTTGGTCATCAAAACTCGTAGTTTTGGTCGACTCTGGCCCGTTTCATAGACTATTACTCACCGTTTTAGGGTCCCAATGCGATTTCCATGGTTGTCGAACTCTAAGGTGCGCTTACGTGTCGGTCTTTAACAATCACAGTTTGGGACGATTCTGGCCTGTTTCTTGGACTATTACTCAGTTTTGGGGTCCCGGAGTCATTTCCAGGATTGACGAACCGTGGGGTGCGTTTACGTGTCGATCATGAACACTGACATGGCCGACTCTAGTCTGTTTCGTGCAATATTACTCAGGGTTTTGGGGACCCAGAGTGATTTCCACGATTGATGAACCCCGGGGTGCGTTCATGTGTCTGTCATCAACACTCACAGTTTTGGCCAATTCTGACATGTTTCTTGGCCTATTACTCACCGTTTTGGGGTCCCAAAGCGACTTGCATGGTTGTCGAACTCCAAGGTGCGCTTATGTGTCGGTCATCAACAAATGGGCCGATTCTGGCCCGTTTCATGGACTATTACTCTGTTTTGGGGTCCCGGAGTGATTTCCAGGATTGACGAACCGCGGGGTGCGTTTACGTGTCGGTCATCAACACTCAGATATTTGGCCGACTGTAGTCCGTTTCGTGCACTATTACTCAGGGTTTTGGGGACCCAGAGCGATTTCCACGTTTGGCGAACCCCGGGGTGCGTTCATGTGTCCCTGGTCAACACTCACAGTTTTGGCCAATTCTGACCCGTTTCTTGGACTATTACACACCGTTTTGGGTCCCGAATCGATTTCCGTAGGTGTTGAACCCCAAGGTGTGCTTACGTGTTGGTCATCAACACTCACAGTTTTGGCTGACTCTGGCCCGTTTCATGGACTATTACTCACAGTTTTGGGGTGCCAAAGCGATTTCCATTGTTTCCGAACTCCAAGGTGTGCTTACATGTTGTTCATCAACAATCATAGTTTGGTCCGATTCTAATCCGTTTCTTGGAGTATTACTTAGTTTTGGGGTCCCGGAGTCATTTCCATGATTGACGAACCCCGGGGTGCGTTCACGTGTCGGTCATAAACACTCACATATTTGGCTAATTCTAGTCCGTTTTGTGCAGCAGTACTCAGGGTTTTGGGGACCCAAAGCGATTTCCATGATTGACGAACCCCGGGGTGCGATTATGTGTCTGTCATCAACACTCATAGTTTTTGCCAATTCTGACCCGTTTCTTGGACTATTACTCGCCGTTTTGAGGTCCCGAAGCGATTTCCATAGTTGTTGAACCCCAAGATGTGCTTACATGTTGGTCATCAACACTCGCAGTTTTTGCCGAATGTAGCCCGTTTCATGGACTATTAGTCACCGTTTTGGGGTCCCAAAGCGATTTACATGGTTGTCGAACTCCAAGGTGCGCTTACGTGTCGGTCATCAACAATCACAGTTTGGGACGATTCTGGCCTGTTTCTTGGACTATTACTCAGTTTTGGGGTCCCGGAGTCATTTCCAGGATTGACGAACCGCGGGGTGCGTTTACGTGTCGGTCATCAACACTCACATATTTGCCAACAATAGTCCGTTTCGTGCACTATTACTCAGGGTTTTCGGGACCCAGAGCGATTTCCACGATTGACGAACCCCGGGGTGCGTTCATGTGTCTATCGTCAACACTCACAGTTGTGGCCAATTCTGACCCGTTTCTTGGACTATTACTCACAGTTTTGGCGTCTCGAATCATTTTCGTAGTTGTTGAACCCCAGGGTGTGCTTACGTGTTGGTCATCAACACTCGCAGTTTTGGCCGACTCTGGCCGTTTCATGGACTATGAGTCACAGTTTTGGGGTCCCAGAGCGATTCCAATGGTTGTCGAACTCGAAGGTGCGGTTATGTGTTAGTGATCAACAATCACAGTTTGGGGCCGATTCTGACCCGTTTCTTGGGGTATTACTTAGTTTTGAGGTCCCGGAGTCATTTCCATGATTAACGAACCCCGGGGAGCGTTTACGTGTCGGTCATCAACACTCACATATTTGGCTAATTCTTGTCTGTTTCATGCGCTATTACTCACCATTTTGGGGACCCAGAGCGGTTTCCATGATTGATGAACCCCGGGGTGCGTTTATGTGTCTGTCGTCAACACTCACAGTTTTCTCCAATTCTAACCTGTTTCATGGATTATTACTCACCGTTTTGGGGTCCCAAAACAATTTCCATAGTTGTTGAACCCCAAGGTGTCCTTACATGTTGGTCATCAAAACTCGTAGTTTTGGTCGACTCTGGCCCGTTTCATAGACTATTACTCACCGTTTTAGGGTCCCAATGCGATTTCCATGGTTGTCGAACTCTAAGGTGCGCTTACGTGTCGGTCTTCAACAATCACAGTTTGGGACGATTCTGGCCTATTTCTTGGACTATTACTCAGTTTTGGGGTCCCGGAGTCATTTCCAGGATTGACGAACCGTGGGGTGCGTTTACGTGTCGATCATGAACACTGACATGGCCGACTCTAGTCCGTTTCCAGGATTCTGGCCTGTTTCTTGGACTATTACTCAGTTTTGGGGACCCAGAGTGATTTCCACGTTTGATGAACCCCGGGGTGCGTTCATGTGTCCGTCGTCAACACTCACAGTTTTGGCCAATTCTGACATGTTTCTTGGCCTATTACTCACCGTTTTGGGGTCCCAAAGCGACATGCATGGTTGTCGAACTCCTAGGTGCGCTTATGTGTCTGTCATCAACAAATGGGCAGATTCTGGCCCGTTTCATGGACTATTACTCTGTTTTGGGGTCCCGGAGTGATTTCCAGGATTGACGAACCGCGGGGTGCGTTTACGTGTCGGTCATCAACACTCAGATATTTGGCCGACTGTAGTCCATTTCGTGCACTATTACTCAGGGTTTGGGGGACCCAGAGCGATTTCCACGTTTGGCGAACCCCGGGGTGCGTTCATGTGTCCCTGGTCAACACTCACAGTTTTGGCCAATTCTGACCCGTTTCTTGGACTATTACACACCGTTTTGGGTCCCGAATCGATTTCCGTAGGTGTTGAACCCCAAGGTGTGCTTACGTGTTGGTCATCAACACTCACAGTTTTGGCTGACTCTGGCCCGTTTCATGGACTATTACTCACAGTTTTGGGGTGCCAAAGCGATTTCCATTGTTTCCGAACTCCAAGGTGTGCTTACATGTCGTTCATCAAAAATCATAGTTTGGTCCGATTCTAATCCGTTTCTTGGAGTATTACTTAGTTTTGGGGTCCCGGAGTCATTTCCATGATTGACGAACCCCGGGGTGCGTTCACGTGTCGGTCATAAACACTCACATATTTGGCCAATTCTAGTCCGTTTCGTGCAGCAGTACTCAGGGTTTTGGGGACCCAAAGCGATTTCCACGATTGACGAACCCCGGGGTGCGTTTATGTGTTTGTCATCAACAATCAGTTTTGGCCAATTCTGACCCGTTTCTTGGACTATTACTCACTGTTTTGGGGTCCCCAAGCGATTTCCATAGTTGTTGAACCCCAAGATGTGCTTACATGTTGGTCATCAACACTCGTAGTTTTGGCTGATTCTGGCCGTTTCATGGACTACTACTCACCGTTTTGGGGTCCCAAAGTGATTTGCATGGTTGTCGAATTCCAAGGTGCGCTTATGTGTTGGTCATCAACAATCATAGTTTGGGCCGATTCTGACCCGTTTCTTGGACTATTACTCTGTTCTGGGGTCCCGGGGTCATTTCCAATGATTGAGGAACCCCAGGGTGCGTTTACGTGTCGGTCATCAACACTCACATATTTGGCCGATTCTATTCCGTTTCGTGCAGTAGTACTCAGGGTTTTGGGGACCCAAAGCGATTTCCACGATTGACGAACCCCGGGGTGCGTTTATGTGTCTGTCGTCAACACTCATAGTTTTGGCCAATTCAGACCCGTTTCTTGGACTATTACTCACAGTTTTGGGGTCCCAAAGCAATTTCCATAGTTCTTGAACCCCAAGGTGTCCTTACATGTTGGTCATCAAAACTCGCAGTTTTGGCCGACTCTGGCCCATTTCATGGACTACTACTCACCGTTTTAGGGTTCCAAAGAGATTTCCATGGTTGTCCAACTCCAAGGTGCGCTTACGTGTCAGTCTTCAACAATCACAGTTTGGGACGATTCTGGCCTGTTTCTTCGACTATTACTCAGTTTTGGGGTCCCGGATTCATTTCCAGGATTGACCACCATGGGGTGCGTTTACGTGCCGATCATCAACACTGACATGGCCGACTCTAGTCCGTTTCGTGCAATATTACTCAGGGTTTTGGGGACGCAGAGCGATTTCCACGATAGCTGAACCCCGGGGTGCGTTCATGTGTCCGTCGTCAACACTCACAGTTTTGGCCAATTGTGACATGTTTCTTGGACTAATACTCACCGTTTTGGGGTCCCAAAGCGATTTGCATGGTTGTCGAACTCCAAGGTGTGCTTATGTGTCGGTCATCAACAATCACAGTATGGGCCGATTCTGGCCCGTTTCATGGACTATTACTCTGTTTTGGGGTCCCGGAGTCATTTCCATGATTGACGAACCCCGAGGTGCGTTTACGTGTCGGTCATCAACAATCACATATTTGGCAGATTTTAGTCCGTTTCGTGCAGTAGTACTCAAGGTTCTGGGGACCTAGAGCGATTTCCACGATTGATGAACCTCGGGGTGCGTTTATGTGTCCGTCGTCAACACTCATAGTTTTGGCCAATTCTGACCCTTTTCTTGGACTATTACTCACCATTTTGGGGTCCCGAAGCGATTTCCATAGTTGTTGAACCCCAAGGTGTGCTTACATGTTGGTCATCAACCCGAAGCGATTCGGGACCGTTTCATGGACCATTACTCACCGTTTGGGGGTCCTAAAGCGATTTGCATGGTTGTCGAACTCCAAGGTGCACTTATGTGTCGGTTATCAACAATCACAGTTTGGGCCGATTCTGGCCCCTTTCCTGGACTATTACCTTGTTTTGGGGTCCCGGAGTCATTTCCAGGATTGACAAACCGAGGGGTGCGTTTACGTGTCGGTCATCCACACTAACATATTTGGCCGATTCTAGTCCGTTTCGTGCACTATTACTCAGGGTTTTGGGGACCCAGAGCGATTTCTACGATTGATGACCCCCGGGGTGCGTTCATGTGTCCGTTGTCAACACTCACAGTTTTGGCCAATTCTGACCTGTTTCTTGGACTATTACACACCGTTTTGGGGTCCCGAATCAATTTCCATAGTTGTTGAACCCCAGGTGTGCTTACGTGTTGGTCATCAACACTCACAATTTTGGCTGATTCTGGCCCGTTTCATGGACTATTACTCACCGTTTTGGGGTCCCAAAGCGATTTTCATGGTTGTAGAACTCCAAGGTGCGCTTATGTGTCGGTCATCAACAAATGGGCAGATTCTGGCCCGTTTGTTGAACTATTACTCTGTTTTGGTGTGCCGGAGTCATTACCATGATTGACGAACCCCGGGGTGCATTTACGTGTCGGTCATCAACACTAACATATTTGGCCAATTCTAGTCTGCTTCGGGCACTATTACTCATGGTTTTGGCGACCCAAAGCGATTTCCACGATTGACGAACCCCGGGGTGCGTTCTTGTGTCCGTCGTCAACACTCATAGTTTTGGCCAATTCTGACCTGTTTCTTGGACTATTACACACTGTTTTGGGGTCCCGAATCGATTTCCGTAGTTGTTGAACCCCAAGGTGTGCTTATGTGTTGGTCATCAACACTCACAGTTTTGGCCGACTCTGGCCCGTTTCATGGACTATTACTCACAATTTTGGGGTCCCAAAGCGATTTCCATGGTTGTCGAACTCCATGGTGCGCTTACGTGTCGTTCATCAACAATCATAGTTTGGGCCGATTCTGACCCGTTTCTTGGGGTATTACTCAGTTTTGGGGCCCGGGAGTGATTTCCATGATTGACGAACCCCGGGGTGCGTTCACGTGTCGGTCATAAACACTCACATATTTGGTCGATTCTAGTCCGTTTCGTGCAGTAGTACTCAGGGTTTTGGGGACCCAAAGCGATTTCCATGATTGACGAACCCCGGGGTGCATTTATGTGTCTGTCGTCAACACTCATAGTTTTGGCCAATTGTGGCCTGTTTCTTGGACTATTACTCACCGTTTTGGGGTCCGGAAGCGATTTCCATAGTTGTTGAACCCCAAGATGTGCTTACATGTTGGTCATCAACACTCGCAGTTTTGGCCGATTCTGGCCCGTTTCATGGACTATTGCTCACCGTATTGGGGTACCAAAGCGATTTGCCTAGTCGTCGAACTCCAAGGTGCGCTTATGTGTTGGTCATCAACAATCACAGTTTGGGCCGATTCTGGCCCGTTTCTTGGACTATTACTCTGTTTTGGGGTCCCAGAGTCATTTCCATGATTGACGAACGCCGGGGTGTCTTTACGTGTCAGTCATCAACACTCACATATTGGCCGATTCTAGTCTGTTTCGTGCAGTAGTACTCAGGGTTCTGGGGACCCAGAGAGATTTCCACGAATGAAGAACCTCGGGGTGCGTTTATGTGTCCGTCGTCAACAATCATAGTTTTGGCCAATTCTGACCCATTTCTTGGACTATTGCTCACCGTTTTGGGGTCCCGAAGCGATTTCCATTGTTGTTGAACCCCAAGGTGTGCTTACATGTTGGTCAGAGCACTCGCAGTTTTGGCCGATTCTGGCCCAGTTCATGGACTATTATTCACCGTTTTGGGGTCCCAAAGCGATATACATGGTTGTCGAACTCCAAGGTGCGCTTACGTGTCGGTCATCAACAATCACAGTTTGGGCCGATTCTGGCCCATTTCTTGGAATATTACTCTGTTTTGGGGTCCCGGAGTCATTTCCATGATTGCCGAACCCCGGGGTGCGTTTACGTGTCGGTCATTAACCCTCACATATTTGGCTGATTCATGTCCGTTTCATGCACTATTACGCACTGTTTTGGGGACCCAGAGCGATTTCCACGATTGATGAACCCCGGGGTGCGTTTATGTGTCTGTCGTCAACACTCACAGTTTTCTCCAATTCTGTTGGGGATATAACTATTTGTGTAATCCGCCCAGGAGGGGCCGGGGTACGCAAAGAGGACTCACCAGAGATAAGCCCAAGACAAGGCATGAAGATGACGGTCATAGGAAGCTTAAGGCCCACAGGCGACTTAAGGCCCGTTGTAGTAAACCGCAGTTATAATATTACTTGTATCATAAGGTAGACTTAACTAGTCACCGAGCCGGACATTTTTTATAAGCCTGTCGGGACTCTGTAAACCGCAGGGCGTCCACCCGTGTATATAAGGGGACGACACGCTGGCGTCTTAAGGCAAGAAACAACTCATCGAGAGCCAGGCATAGCGTATCTCGCTCCCTGGTCATCGAAACATCAATACCAACCCAACTAGACGTAGGCCTTACCTTCATCGTAAGGGGCCGAACTAGTATAAAACCTCTCGTGTCCCTTGTCCCGATTAACCCCTTCAAGCTTCCTAGTTGCGATGGCTCCACAACTAAGTCCTTTCACGAGGACATGTGACGTGACAATTCCACGACAGTTGGCGCCCACCATGGGGCCAGCGCACGGTGCATTTGAGTTCTTGAAGGGCAACTTCGAAGGGCTCAAGGGATACGTAGTGGGCCGGATGACCAAAAGTCGTCGCGGCAAGATCTACATCGACGACGAAGGCTGGGGCCCCGACGCCGGCTCAATTGAGTACGGGTACCGGGTCCCCTTCGGAGGGATCCACGTCTTCATCGGCCGGATTGGTGAGCCGGGGCCTGAGCCGGACAACTGCACCGACCTCGTCGAGACGGCTCAGCGTGCGAAACCCGCCCGAGTTCAAACCGGCATGAAGCGTGTCTTTGTGGGCTGCGTCCACGGAGAACTTTCTGATGGTGGTGAGACGGCCGTCCACTCTGATGGTGATTCGTCCGCCGGTTCAATAGATTCTTTGTATCAAGTTCAAGACGGTGCGCTCAGGGGCTGTTCCGATGGCCTTAGTATTCCGGACCTCTGCGAGTCGCCAAATTGGGCAGGAGTCTTTATGGCTGGGACTCAATCCAGACAAAACTGTACAGTCGCGGCCGCAATCACTTCCAGGTTAGGAGCAACCGGGGCAGGAGGCCCTGTGCGCCCGCCGGCTCAAGTACTGATAGACCTCATGGACAAGCTTATGACCCTGTTGACCGCCACGGTTATCCCTGCAAACAAAGATGAGCATGACACGGAGTTAGCACGGGTATGTGAGGAGATAGCTCGGGCCAAGGAGGCCTTGGCAGCTGAGGATACTAGGCTAGCCACGGAGCGGGCGGCTCTCAACGCCCGGGCACAGCGGTTGTAGTCAGAGGCTTAGCAGCTCATGATGAGTTTAAACGCGTCCAATGAGGTAATGAGGAGGAGACACCAAAAGACCCAATCCCGGTTGCCTCCGAATTATGACCCTAGGGTTCTTTTTGCCACACCCGGAGCCGGCCCAAGTAACCCGCCCAATGCTAATCAGTTTATGACACCCAGAGCGGGAGGACCGAATCAGCGTCAGGAGATGCCACCTCCTCACATGAGCATGGCACCGCTGCGTCATGTGCCAATACCGGAGGGTCACTTTTCCAACACCATGGAGAATTTAATCGCAACATCAGTGCGTTTGGCGGCTCTTCCAGTGGATGGTGATGATCCAACAGCGGTGGAGACCCGAAGGATCAGGGAACTTGTCCAGACGGCTCTGGCTCAGCAAGAGACCTATTCTTACAACCGGGATAGAGTTCATTCAACCCCTCCACCTTGGTTAGCGCCGCCTCGCCAGAACCGGATCCCGAGTTACAGCAGGCACATGGAGTCCGAAGCTTTATCAAGCAACACCCAACGCCAGCATGGTGGCTATAACCCAGTGCAGAACCGAGTACAACAGGAGAACGAGCGGGCGGCTCAACTGGCGGATCAGCAGGCGGCTCAGCGGGCGACTCACCAGGATATCCTAGAGTATCCAACGACTTCTTTTGAGATGGGAGTAGCCACCAGAACCGGTGGAGTTCCCTATTTGATACCGGCTTTGCGCAATGTGCGCCTGCCTAAGGACTTCAAGGGACCTCGAAAGGTGCCGAATTACACGGCCGACTTAAAACCCGGAGCATGGATTGAGAGCTATGAGATGACCATGGAGCTATTGGAGGTTAGTGACGCGGCAATGGCTAAATACTTCACCATGATGTTAGATGGAACGGCCCGGTCCTGGCTAAAAGGTTTACCACCCAATTCCATTGGTTCGTGGGAGGAGTTAAAGGCCCGGTTCATCCAGAACTTCAAAGACACCTGTAAGCAGTCCATGTCAATCATGGACTTGACAAGTTGTAAGCAGGGGGAGGGTGAGTCCACCACCCATTGGGTACGCCAGGTCAAGGAGATCATTCACTCATCTGATAAGATGGATGTCGGCTCTGCAGTCCTCATGTTGGAGAAGAATTGCAACTTTGAACCGCTGAGGCAGAAATTGGGCTGACTTAAGCGTGATTGCACCGATATGGGAACGCTGATGGCGGCTTTAGTCAAATATGTCAATTCTGATAATACCAAGGACCCCACGTCTGACGATGAGAAGGCAGGGAAGGGTAAAACGAACGGTAATGGAGAGGGTCAACAACACAATCCAGGGAATCAAAGCAGCAATAAGCGTCAAGTGGATGGCAACCCGGAGCTTGTGGCTAATGCTAGTACACAGGGTAACAATCAGAGACGCAAGGGTAAGTGGCCTCGAAACGGCGGGTCAGGCCCATCTCTTGAGCAGCTACTCAACGAGCCCTGTCCGAAACACGGCACCCGGGAGCACCCCGCTACGCACCTGTGGAAATATTGTGTGATCATGAAGGCGTTTAAAAACTCCAATATCTTTGATGGTGGTCATGGATCTGGTGGTGGTTCAGGGGACGGCGGCTTTCATGGCCCGGGCGGCGGCCCAAATTCCGGTTTTCAGGGACAGCCGGGTGGAAATAATCAGCAGCAATCTGGTCAGGGAGGACAACAGCAGCAGGAGCAGTCAGGTTACCAGAGCCAACCAAAACAGTTGAGCGATGGACAGTACCATGTATTTACCACCAGCTTATGCAAACGTGACCAGAAGGTTCATAAGAGGGCTGTAAATTCGGTTGAGCCGGCAGTTCCTCGTTATTTAAGATGGTCAGAGCAACCCATCATTTGGAGCAGAGAGGATCACCCCCCACACGTCGATAATCCGGGTCAGTTAGCCTTGGTGGTAGCACCCCAGGTTGGTGGGTATAAATTCACTAAGGTACTCATGGACGAAGGTAGTAGGATCAACATACTCTATTATGAGACCTTCCAGCGTATGGGTTTGACTGAGAAGAACCTGCGAACATCCAACACTGTTTTCCATGGGGTGGTTCCGGGCAAGTCGGCTTACCCGGTTGGTAAGATTGAATTAGAGGTGGCCTTTGGAGATGAGTATGATTCCAGGGCTGAGAAGTTGACATTTGAAGTGGTCAAAATCAGGAGTCCATATCACGCTCTGTTTGGGCGACCGGCTTATGCTAAGTTCATGGCACAGCCGTGTTACATTTACTTACAGCTCAAGATGCCGGGTTACAAGGGCACCATCACTGTGCATGGGAGTCGAAAGGTGGCCTTGGAATGTGAAGAAGGCGACGCGGCTTATGCTGAGACGGCTTGTGCAGCGGAGGAGCTCAAATTTTATCAGGACAATGTTGACCCGATAGATATGACCTCCCTCAAGAAACCAACTAGAGAGCATGACCCGGCATTGAAGTTTAAATCGGCCGCTGAGACAAAACTTGTCGACTTCACCCCGGGAGACGCCTCTAAGCAGTTCAGTATCAGTGCCAATTTGGATCCTAAATAGAAAAGTGCGCTCATCGAGTTCATCCGTGAGAACCGGGACATCTTTACATGGAAACCTTCTGACATGCCAGGTGTACCGAGGGAACTCGCTGAGCACACTCTCAATATTGATCCAAAGTATAAGCTGGTCAGGCAGTTTCTCCGACGATTCAATGAAGAGAGACGGACAGCTATTGGGGAAGAAGTGGCCCGGCTCTTAGCGGCCGGGTTTATTGTTGAAGTTTTTCATCCGGAGTGGTTGGCTAACCCGGTGCTGGTGCTCAAGAAGAACGGCACTTGGCGGATGTGTGTGGATTACACGGACTTAAATAAGGCTTGTTCGGCTGATCCCTTTGCTCTCCCCCGTATTGATCAAATCATTGATGCTACGGCAGGTTGTGAATGTTTGAGTTTTATGGATGCTTACTCTGGCTATCATCAGATCAAGATGGCAGTTAAGGAACAGGAGAAGACAGCTTTCATCACTCCGTTTGGGGCCTTCTGTTATGTATCTATGCCGTTTGGGCTCAAGAGTGCCCAGGCAACTTATCAGCCATGTGTGCACAACTGTTTGCACGATCAAATTGGGCGCAATGTTCATGCTTATGTGGATGACATCATGGTGAAGTCCAGAGAAAAGGAAACTTTGATATCCGACTTGAGAGAGACCTTCGACAACCACCGGGTTTACAAGATGATGCTTAACCCGGCCAAGTG
The DNA here is from genome assembly GCF_002162155.2 of Triticum dicoccoides. Lineage (NCBI taxonomy): Eukaryota > Viridiplantae > Streptophyta > Magnoliopsida > Poales > Poaceae > Triticum > Triticum dicoccoides. Next base: position 703,342,209 of record NC_041381.1, read on the forward strand.
CGTGTTTGGTGTGCCTGCGGGCAAGCTCTTAGGCTTTCTGGTGTCAAATAGAGGCATTGAAGCTAATCCGGAGAAGATCACGGCGATTACCTCTCTGGCTAAACCAGCATGTATCAATGATGTTCAGCGTCTGGCGGGACGGGCTGCTGCTTTAAGTCGGTTCTTAAGCCGGTTAGGAGAGAAGGCCTTACCGTTATATCAGATGATGAAGAAGACAAACACTTTTGACTGGAACAATGCTGCTAACGCTGCCTTTGAAGATTTAAAGAGACAGTTGTCTGAGCCACCGGTTCTTGCAGCTCCCATTGATAAAGAGCCGTTATTGTTATATGTGGTTGCTAACTCATGGGCCGTCAGTCTGGCCATAGTAGTGGAGCGTAAGGAGGCAGGCAAGGAGCATCCGGTTCAACGGCCTATTTACTACATCAGTGAGGTGCTCATTGAGTCTAAACAAAGGTATCCACATTGGCAGAAGCTTGTTTATGGTGTGTTCATGGCAAACCGGAAGCTGAAGCAGTACTTCCAAAGTCACCCTATAACGGTGGTGAGCTCAGCTCCTTTGGGAGATATCATTCATAATAGGGAAGCTACAGGACGAATCGCCAAGTGGGCCATTGAGCTTGGGCCTTATGGTTTAAAGTATATGCCCCGTACTGCCATCAAATCTCGGGCCTTGGTGGATTTTATCAATGATTGGACAGAGTTGCAGGCACCTGAGGAGAAGCCGGACAACACGTATTGGACTATTCACTTTGATGGGTCCAGACAGTTGGAAGGATTAGGGGCTGGAGTTGTTTTAACTTCCCCTCGAGGTGATAAATTTCATTATGTGCTCCGGCTCATGTTTCCTTGTACTAACAATGCAGCTGAATAAGAGGCCTTGCTCCATGTTCTCCGGATGGCTAAGGAGATGAATTGAAGCCGGGTAAGGTGCTTGGGCGACTCAGACCTCGTGGCTCAACAGGTCTCAGGCACATGGGATTATAAGGATCCCCTTATGGCGGCTTATCGCCGTGAAGTCGATGTTGTAGCTGGGTACTTCAAAGGGTATCAGGTGGAGCACATTGACAGAAGAAAGAATGAGGCGGCTGATGCTTTAAGCCGGTTGGGCTCTCAGCGTAAGCTCGTGCCGCCTAACACCTTTCTTGACGTTCTACATAATCCTTCTGTCAAGGTACCTACAGAGGAAGAGCTTGCAGTACCAGACCCGGAGGCGCAGTTGGTAGCTGCACTTCACGTCATCCCGGATTGGACATTGCCATATCTGACTTATATGACCCGGGGAAAGCTGCCTGAGGATGAGACCTTGGCGAGACAAATTGTCAAGCGGTCCAAATCCATGACAATTGTTAACGACGAGTTACATCATCTCAGTGTCACAGGGGCGTTCCAGCGTTGTGTGTCGCCTGCAGAGGGTCAAGAGATACTTCGAGAAATCCATGAAGGAGATTGTGGTCATCATGCCGGTTCAAAATCTCTGGTGGCCAAGGCTTTCTGTCATGGTTTTTATTGGCTGATGGCTCATGCGGATGCAGAAGATCTTGTTAGAAAATGTGACGGATGTCAAAAATTCTCACGACGAGCTCATGTGTCGGCTCAGGAATTGAGAATGATTCCAATTACTTGGCCGTTTGCAGTCTGGGGGCTTGACATGGTGGGACCTTTTAAAAGGTCTAAGGATAAAAAGACACACCTCCTGGTGGCAGTGGATAATTTTACAAAGTGGATTGAGGCAGAGCCGGTCAGTCAGTGTGATGCGGCCACAGCAGTTCAGTTCATCAAAAAGGTGATCTTTCGTTTTGGTTTTCCACATAGCATCATAACTGATAATGGGACTAATCTCTCCAAGGGTGCCATGGAGGAGTTCTGTCAACGGTAACATATCCGGCTTGATGTTTCGGCTGTTGCTCATCCTCAATCCAATGGTCAAGCAGAAAGAGCTAACCAGGAGATTTTAAGGGGTATCAAGCCACGACTCTTGGTCCCCTTACAGCGGACTCCGGGTTGTTGGGTAGAAGAGTTGCCCTGTGTGCTGTGGAGCATCCACACTATGCCTAACAGATCAACGGGTTACACGCCCTTTTTCATGGTTTATGGAGCGGAGGCAGTTTTGCCAAGTGATATCCGACACGATTCGCCCCGTGTGGCGGCTTACGTTGAGGCTGATAATGAGAAGGCTCGACAGGAGGCTCTTGACTTGTTGGATGAGGAGTGAGACTTGGCAATAGCCCGCTCGGCGATTTACCAGCAAGACCTTCATCGCTATCACAGCCGCCGGGTCAGAAGCAGAACATTTCAAGAAGGCGATTTAGTGCTCCAGCTCATCCAGGATCAGTCCGATATGCACAAGCTATCCCCTCCTTGGGAAGGGCCCTTTGTGGTCAGCAAGAATCTGCACAACGGGTCATACTACCTCATCGATATTCGAGAGCACAAGGACTCAGGTAAAGCGGAGGAGGAGACCCACCGGCCGTGGAATATAGCCCATCTTCGGCCTTTTTATACTTAAGCCACCGGCTCTTTAGATGTATATATTTTTTGACAATGTATATATTATATAAAGTAATAAAGCAGGACCTCTGTCCTTTTTTCACCCTTAAAAAAGTGTATATGTCTTTTTGACAGGTGGTGGAAACAACTAATAGGGACCGGATCATATCTGAATCCGGCTTTTCCTTTGGACTGGCTTATGATCATATCTGAATCTAGCCATGATCACTTGGGGGCTTCCTGTTCAAACATAGGTCATATTCGAACCAAAGAGAACATAGCTGTCGATACCCACTTGATCGGCATACTTGCTAAGCCTACTTGGGGGCTTCCTGATCATTTGAATCACAGCTTAACCCCTTTAGGTCTGACGTGGATCGTATACGAATCAGCGTCATTAAACAAATCCTATGGTCACGTGGGGGCTTCCTGTTCAAACATAGGTCGTATTTGAACCAAAGAGAACATAGCTGTCGATACCCACTTGATTGGCATCGCCAAGCCACTGGGGGCTATATGATCGTATCCGAATCTTAGCTTAACCCCTTTGGAACGGTTTACTGATCGTATCCAAATCAGAAGCCTGTAAAAGTATTTTGATTATTCTGAAACCTTGTGGAAAGCATTTTAAGATGTCTTTTGTCTTGCCGGTTTAATATTCGTCACACCAGGTTATTAAGTGCCGGGTGAACATTATATGAGCCGGGAAGATCATTCAAGGATTGCAGAATAAGGCAAGCAATATTTAAAACGCCAAGGAAGTAAAAGACAGAAATATACAGCCATGGCGGCTTACGGAAAGCGTTAAGTGATAAGAACATGCACGTAGGCATGACAAGCATTAAGAAGTTCTTTCTACCCTATTACAAGACTCCCCGAGTCTGAATAGATGAAGCATTGTTTTTGGCCGAACACCTGGTGATTCACTCCTTCAGGGGGCTTGAAGGCTCCGGGTTATCCTTCTCCGCTTCTCCGTCGGCTGTTTTTTCCTGGAAAGTTTATGAGGCCCAATCAATGCCGCTCAAAGCTTCAAATTCAGCTTCATCATCTATTAAACCTGCCGGGTCCACTTCAGGGGCAAAAGTATGCTTACGAATTGGAGGGATCAGGCTAATTTGATCATATGAAGTGTTTGGGATCTTCCGGTTGTTACTGTCATAAGCCGACGCATACTCGCTGAGCAGTATCGTTTCCAATAAGGGTGGCCACTGGACGTATGGCTTTGACATAGGCGTGGAAGTCATGATCATCAAAGGCATTGCCGTCTTCCTTTAGACTCGGATATCCAAGAGCAAGGTCCGCCGGGTCTAGTTCTGGGAGCCATGCTTTTGCCCGGCTCAGAGCGGCTACGGCCCCGGCCCTTGAAGATGAACGCCTTAAGTCTTGGATCCGCTGAGGTAGAAAGGCAAGGCTCTTCAATACATCTTGTAAAAGGCGGGGGTGTGGAGTTGATAAAGCTGCAACGGCCAGGGCACGTTGTGTCCCGGAGTATAGCTGTTCCACTAACGTGTAAACTGGTTTAAGCTTGATCAGCGTGTTCTGCTTCAGGTTGACACTCCTGGAGCCTGTATGTGCACAAGCATAACGGTAAGCCGGAGGTAATTATTACAATAGTCATTGTAAGGTTGCCATGTTTAAAGCTGTGTCACAATAATGTAAGTGCATCTAGTGCCACCCCTAGTTGGTTTTGGAGTATTGACGACAAAGTTGGTTGAGGGACTAATGCGTTTGTGAGAATTGCAGGATAACGCAGGAAGTGTCCCTCATTGATTCGGTTTACCTACTGGAGATGACCCCTAAAAATGTATGAATACATTGAAGACAATGATGGTGTGTGAAGATATTCACACTGAAGACTATGACATGAGAAGACATTGAGTGAAGACTATGGAGCGCGAAGACTGAGTTGTTTTGTTGTTTCCTTTTCTTCTTTGTTGAGTCATAGGAACCACCGTACTGTTAAGTGGGGTCCAAGTGAACAAAGTCAGAGTGACTGAAGTGATGCTCAACCCAAATCCTATGTCTTCGAGCGAAGACAATGAGAGCAAATCTTATCCAGAGCTGGATGAGTCAGCTTTTCTTGTAGCCCAAGTAAAGTTGTTGTGTGTGTTTGAAATCTGACCGTTGGAACACGTGTCAGTTCCTTAGTGACCCAGGGTCATTTCGGACATATCAGGTCGGGTTGCCTTGTGGCTATAAATAGCCCACCCCCTACACCATAAATTGGTGGCTGCTTAGAGTTAGTTTACGGCTTTTGTCGTTTTGAGAGCAACCCACCTCGAAGCCTTTGAGAGAGAAATCCTTGCGAGGACAAAGCCCAAACACCCAGAGCCAAAGACTGTTAGGCATCACTGAAGTCTTTCTGTCTGTGTGACTTGAAGACTTATTACACTTGAGGACTGTGTATCCTCTAGCCGGTTAGGCGTCGCGTTCTCAGCATCCAAGAGTCATTGTGGATTGCCGGTGAACGAAGTATGTGAAGGTTCGGAAGTCTACCTTGAAGACTTACCAGAGTGATTGGGCGAGAATTGTGTGTCCTTAGCTCAAGGGGAATAAGGCGAAGACGTGGTCTTTTGAGTTGAATCTCAGCCTCCCTAACCAGACGTACAGTTGTCACAGCAACTGGAACTGGTCCAACCAATCATGTGTCTTCAACAAGTGACTGGTTCTATCCCTTCCCTCCTTTACTTTGAGTTTGTCTTCGTGAAGTCATTGCTTATTTGTCTTATCTGTTTGACTTCATTGCTTGACTACTATCGTTAATTGGCTTCATACTATCTTCCATCCTGATCCTTACTACCTAGCTGCTATTAGTCTTTGTACGTTCACAATTATTGCATACTTGACTATGGCTTGCTTGTTGTAGTTTATCTTCCGATGCATATCAATTAGGTCATTTCTATTGTTTGTCTTTGAAACTTCCATGTTTTGAAGACTTGGATAAAAATCGCCTATTCACCCCCCCTCTAGTCGATAACTACCACTTTCAATTGGTATCAGAGCAAGGTACTCCCTTGTTCTGTGTGATTCGGTTTAACCACCTGGAGTTTAGCTATGTCGACTGCAAGGATAATCAAAGTCTCCGCGGCTTGCCCCATGTTCGATGGAACTGAATATCTCTACTGGAAGAATAAGATGCGCATGCATCTTGAAGCCATTGATGTCAACCTCTGGTATGTCGTCAAGAATGACGTTCCAAAAACTGGTGAAGGTGTCACCCCTGCTGATGTCAAGAACTTCATTCAAGTGGACTCGACTGCAAAGAACATCATCTGTGGTCATCTGACCAAAGGACAGTATGGTCGTGTGAGTGCTCTGGAAACGTCAAAGCTAGTCTGGGACTGGCTATCCAAGGTCAACGAAGGCGTCTCAACTCAGAGAGATCAAAGGATCAGTGTTCTTCGCAACCTCTTCAACCACTTCAAGAGAAACGACAATGAAAATGTCCAGCTCATGTTTGATCGCCTCACCGACATCACAAATGAGCTTCAGGCTCTCGGCGCCACTGAGATCACCAAGCATGAAATCGTCAAGACGCTATTGAGACTCTTGACAACTCCTTTGACACCCTTGCCCTCATGATACAAGAACGTCCTGACTTCAAGACTCTCGATCCGTCTGATATACTTGAGAGGCACAACACACATGAGTTCCAGCTTTCTGAGAAAAGAGATATCTATGGCCCCAACTATGGCCGAACTCGTGCTTTGAATTCAAAAGTTGTTTCCTCATCTGAAGAAGAAGAATCTGACTGCGGTTCTGATGATCCTGAAGACATTGGAAGGGAACTTGCTATGCTTGTGAAGAAGTTCCAGAAATTCACCAAGAAGAAGGGCTTCAGAAAGTCTTCACGATCCAGTTCAAGAAATGATGAAGCTTACACTCAAGACAACAAGAAGAGAACATGTCACAAGTGTAAGAATCCTGGGCACTACATCTCTGAGTGTCCTCAGTGGGACAACGAGAAGAAGAAGAAGAAGAGCAAGGAATATGACTCTGATGACAAGAAGAAGAAGAAATCTTCAAAGTCTTCTTCCAAGTCCTCATCAAAGTCTTCATCTCATAAGAAGAGCTCATTTGGCAAGGCTCGTGCTTTTGTTGGCAAGGAAATGGATTCAGAGGAGGAGTCTGCTTCTGAAGAGGCAGAGGTGGAATGTGAAGCTGAGTCCAACTCTGGCGTTGCAAGTCTGGCTCTAGCCATAGCCTACGTTGCCAAGTCCATCTTCAACACTGAAGACAATGACTCCCACACCAACGTTGATGATGACAAGGACGATCCTGCTCCCACCTACTGCTTCATGGCACGCGGTGCCAAGGTTAAATCATGCGATGCTTACTTTCAAACATCAAGGGAAGATGACTCTGATTGTGAATCTAAACCCAGCTACAAAACACTTGCTAAAATTGCTAATGAACAACAAAGGGCTATGGAACATACTCAAAAACTGTTAGAAAAAAGCGATGACCTGTTGGACGCGGAAATGACACGTTCACAGTCCTTAGTTGAAGACATAAAAAATCTTCATGCTAAGTATCAAGAACTTGAAAGTCTTCATGAGATGCTCTCAACCACTTATGAAAAGCTCTCCTATGATTATCTTCAAAGGAAGCAAGAGCTTGAGAAATTGAAAGCGACTCATGAAGATCTTCAAAAAGAGAATGAGTCATTTCGCGCTTAACAGACCAGTTCCGCTCAGGATGGATTTGAACCACCATGTTTAAAATGCATTGAGCGTGATAACGCTACCTCTGTTGCTGAATGTTCCAATGCTGCTACTGTTGCTTTGTCTTCAACTACTGATGTGGTAACTAACCCCTCTACTGAGGATACCACTACTATTGCAGATGAAAATGCCAGGTTGAAGACATTGCTTGAAACAGGGATGTATAAAAGTCTGAAAGGACATCACACTTTGTGATGTCCTCAAAAAGCAGATTCTGAACCGAAACCCTAGGAAAGAGGGTGTTGGGTTCGAGAGGAAAATGAATGCTGATGGTTCCTACTGGAAGCCTAAGCAGTATCACAAAACCACATGGGTTGCTGCAAAGGAACCTTCAGTAGATCCATCCACTTTATCTGGCTTTACCTGTGCTAATCCTATTATCATTGATGAATCCTTTGATGCAAACTATAAGCTATTCAAAAATCAGAATGGTGAAGTGTTTGCCAGGTATATTGGTACTAACTGCAGGAATGGACCACCTATGAAGAAGATCTGGGTTCCCAAAAGCTGTCTTGAGAATCTTCCAGTGAATGTCATCATGACACCACCTGGGAAGAAGACAAACCCCAGACCAAAGGCATCATATGGTCCAACGGCTTCATAAGAATACATGACTCACTTGAGTCACCCTAACGCCAATGTTTTGCAGGGAAATCGTACTCAAACTTATGAATATGAACGTGTGTCCTCAAACCGCCATGTTCATAGGACTAAGAACTTTTCTGCTTATTCATATGAGTATCATTCATCTCCTGCAAGGCTATTTGCTAGGGCTTGAAAGCCGAAATTCTCAGATGCTGCACTTAGACTCATTGCTTCTAAACCACCCCTGAAGATGTGGGTGGTGAAGAAGAATTAACTCTCTTTTGCAGAATATGGTCTCCAGCCAGCAATCAAAGGCGTCCGATATTATTGCTGGGGACCTAAAACACAAAGGGACGCATGATAAAATGACTCACTATGTATTCCACATATGAATCGTTTACCTGTCATACTGTGTGTTCTAACATTCATCTATGCTGTGATAATCCTATTGTGTGCCAAATGCTTATGCTTCACAACATACCTTGTGAAGCCTATCCTCCTAACTTCACTGTAGGGTATGACACCTCGTGCTTCAGAATGGATTATGGACAGCGGATGCACTAATCATATGACTGGTGATCGAAGTCTTCTCATGGACTCAACATTACGTCCATCCAACAAGAGTCAAATCACATTTGCTGACACTGGTAAAGGCAAGGTATTGGGTCTAGGTAGAGTTGCAATCTCAAAGGATCAACACATGGATAAAGTGATGCTTGTTGAATCCCTTGGATTCAACTTAATGTCTGTCTCAATGATTTGTGACTTAAACATGATTGTGATATTCAGAAAATATTGTTGCCTTGTACTAATGGAATCTGACAAGTCTCTAGTCTTCGAAGGGTATAGGAAAGGTGATCTATACATGGTAGATTTCTCAGCAGGTCCACAGCTTGCCGTATGTCTTCTTGCAAAAGCTTCAGAATGTTGGCTCTGGCATCGAAGGCTAGGGCATACTGGCATGAGGAACTTACACACACTCGTCAAGAAGAAGCATGTCATAGGCATCAAAGGTGCCTGCGAAGCTAGAAAGATGACCAGCGCCAAGCACCCCTCGAAGACAATCATGATGACATCTCAACCCTTCGAGCTATTGCATATGGACTTACTTGTCCCTACTCACTACTCTACCCTCACAACAACAGCGTGTCTCTATGGCTTCGTCATTGTTGATAACTACTCAAGATATAAATGGGTGCACATAATTCTCTACAAGACTGAAGTACAAGATATCTTCAGACGATTCGCCAATCGAGCAATGAACAACTATGGCGTCAAGATCAAGCATATCAGAAGTGATAACGGCACTGAATTCAAGAACACCGGGCTTGATCTCTATCTGGATACAATGGGAATCACTCATGAGTTTTCTGCTCCATACACACCTCAGCAAAATGGCGTTGTAGAGCGCAAGAACAGAACCCTCATTGACGAATACAAGACACCAAGAAAGTTCTGGCCCGAAGCTATTGATATAGCTTGTCACATCATCAACCGTGTTTACATCCACAAGCTTCTGGGCAAGACATCCTATGAGCTCCTTACTGGCAAGAAGCGAAATGTCAGCTACTTCAGAGTCTTTGGTGTTAGGTGCTGGATCAAGGATCCCCATCACAAGTCAAAATTCGAACCCAAAGCTCACGAAGGCTTCATGCTCGGTTATGGACAGGATTCGCACTCTTACAGAGTCTTCAACCTCTTCCACTACAAAATCGTTGAAACTGTGGACGTGCGATTTGATGAAACCAATGGTTCACAACGAGAGCTCCTGCCAAGCACATTAGATGAAGCTCCTTCCAGCGAATCTATCAAGCTGATGGGACCTGGTGAAATCATGCCCTCTGAAGCACAGCCTGAAGAGGAACTTATCATTTCTGCACCAAACCAACCTGAAGACAATGCTCAGACCGAAGACAATCCTTGCAATGATGACAATGATCAGCATGAGCAAGGGCTTCATCCAGTTCATCCTCGTGTTGCAAATGAAGTACAAATTGAGAAGATAATTGATAGCATCAATGCACCTGGTCCACTTACTCGCTCAAGAGCAACACAGTTAGCAAATTTCTGTGGGCATTTTTCGTTTGTATCAATATCTGAACCCAAGAAAGTTGCTGAAGCCTTTATGGAACCTGAACGGATTCAAGCCATGCAAGAAGAACTTCAACAGTTCAAGCTGAATAATGTTTGGGAACTTGTCAAGCGCCCTGACCCTCGCAAACATAACATTGTTAGCACAAAATGGATATATCAGAACAAGCAAGATGAGCATGGTCAAGTTGTCAGAAACAAAGCACGTCTTGTGGCTCAAGGATATACTCAAGTTGAAGGAATTGACTTTGATGAAACATTTGCTCCGGTGGCTAGGCTTCGCATACTGCTAGCCTATGCTAATCACCACAACATCTTGCTATATCAAATGAATGTGAAGAGTGCTTTCCTCAATGGCAAGATTGAAGAAGAAGTGTATGTTGCTCAACCACCTGGATTTGAAGATCCAAAACATCCTGATATGGTGTACAAACTAAACAAAGCACTGTATGGCCTCAAACAAGCTCCTCGCGCTAGGTATGATACAATCAAAGACTTCCTGAAGAGCAAAGGCTTCAAACCAGGATCCCTCGATCCCACACTCTTCACGAAGACATATGATGGTGAACTGTTTGTATGCCAAATATATGTGAATGACATAATCTTCGGCTGCACCAACCAGAAGTATAGTGATGAGTTTGGATACATGATGCGAGAGCAATATCAGATGTCCATGATGGGTGAGCTGAAGTTCTTCCTTGGTCTTCAAATTCGTCAGCAAAGGAATGGCATCTTCATATCTCAAGAAAAATATCTCAAAGACTGTCTAAAGAAGTTCGGCATGCAAGATTGCAAAGGTTACACGACGCCAATGCCAGCCAAACATCATCTTGGTCCTGACGACAATGGTAAAGAGTTCGATCAAAAGGTATACCGCTCCATGATTGGTTCTTTACTTTACCTATGTGCATCTAGGCCACATATTATGCTTAGTGTTTGCATGTGTCCTTGATTCCAAGCGGCACCAAAGGAATCGCATCACTTAGCTGTGAAGCGAATTCTTAGATATTTGGCTTACACCCCAACACTCGGATTATGGTATCCAAAGAGCTCAAGATTTGATCTGGTTGGATTCTCGGATGCTGATTATGCTGGTGACAAGGTGGATCGCAAGTCTACATCAGGAACATGTCACTTTCTGGGACGATCACTTGTCTGTTGGTCTTCAAAGAAGCAAAACTGTGTATCACTCTCAACTGCTGAATCTGAATACATTGCTGCTGGATCTTGTTGTCCTCAGCTTCTGTGGATGAAGCAAACTCTCAAGGACTATGGCGTCAATCTGAAACAAGTACCTCTCTTCTGCGACAACGAAAGCGCCATCAAGATTGCCAACAATCCAGTTCAGCACTCGAAGACAAAGCACATTGAAATTCGTCATCACTTTATCCTGTCATGAAGAAAGATATTGACATCATCCACATCAACACTGAAGAGCAAATGGCAGATATCTTCACAAAGCCCCTGGATGAGAAAAGGTTTTGCAAGTTACGGTGTGAGCTAAATATCTTGGAATCCTCAAATGTCCTGTGATCAAGCAGACATCCTAACACTTATGCATGTTGATGACTTAGATGTGCAACACACAAAGTAAAGTATATCTTCAATCAATGAAGACTTACATTCTGAGTGTGAATACATTAACATGGAATTTGACTTCGGAGCGCCACGATAATTGTGCACCGTGTCTGGGTCTAATACTTCCTATACGTGGGTAACGCCACCACCAAATTTCTTGGTTTGAAGTGTTTCACTCATGGCGTTATTCTTGAATATCTTCGCATATTGATTTGTCTTCAACTTTCAACTTATCTTCATGATTTACTTCACTATGTTGAGTTGATTGCTTTCGCATATATATACTAATATTCTGTCCTCTACAGCATTCACTTATAGCTATGTCTTCATTGTTGAATCTTTTGAACTAAGTGAATGTGATCGGACCATAATCTCTCTATGCTTACTGTCTCAAACTCTATCTGTCCAAATCATATGCATTCTATTGAAACTGTCGAATGTCTTCTCTGCATCCTTGTCAGCAGAAGACCCAGAGACAAGCATTAAGTCTGTTAAATGATTCATCCTAATTGACTGAAATCCGAAGAAGCCGGAATGACCATCCGACAAACTTGGAGGGCGTGGGATCGTCGGACAACTCTGAGTATGTTGCATGCTTGCCACGTGTTCCTCAGATGTGAACAGGCAGGGGCACCTGCGTAATTGCGTTGTGCCGCACACCTTCTTATAAATATGTGCCCCCTGCGGTCAAGAAATCCTTCTTCCACCTTTCCACCTCATCAAAACCCTAGCGCCACCGCTAGCTCTCGTCGAGGGGGAACATCAAAGGATCTTCCTGATGATCTTGCAGAACTTTACAAGACAGATCCTGAAGAGGATTATAATCAGCGCAAGACACGAATCCAATGGATTCCACGCTATTGGGCTGAACAATGGTTCAAGTACAAGTTCGTGACCCAGGAGTATGCTGAGAAGAATGCTATCAAGAGTCCTTGGGTGATATTCTCTATCGAGGCCTTCCCCCCAAGAACAAAGCTGAAGCCATTGCCCAAGAATTCTATCCTTGTATGGTCCGTGGACCACAGCCTGAACATGCCAACCCATCATCATTGCTCTGGTGTCGTGACGATAATCTCTTCAAGCGCAACTTCCAGTATGTGAAGGCTTCGGCAAAGGAGAACAAGAAGTCACGGGGATTAGACTTTAATCCTGGTCCCTCTGCTCCCCATGATGATGGCACACCTGAAGCGGAAGAAAATAGAATTGGCCCCTTTTCAAACCATGATGGCCTCATCTCTTACATCTTGGTGCAAGGTGCCAAAGTCGATCATTCTGATAATGATGCTGATTCTGATGAAGCCCCATCTCCTCCTCCAAGGCTGCAGAAGCCAAAGAAAATTAAGGCTTCAACATCAGCTGCACCTCCAAAAGCTTCTCGTGTGAAGCCACTGGCCACTGCACCTCCTGAAGATAGTGTGCAGTCTGAAGATCTTTCATGCATATCCAAGAAGACAGAGAAGAAAAAGAAAATCATCAAGAGTACTGATCATACGTTGACTCCTGCTGCTATTCTGCGTGAGGAGCACATTGATCTGTCCAGCGATGACGATCTTGCAGATGATGCTCTTGAGCAACTGATCAAGAGCAAGGAAGAAGCTGAGATCTTCAACAACTTGCCTCTCTTTGATGTGGAAATCATACATAACTTCATTGATGAGTGGTTTGACACACCAAATCTCAGCTTTGATGACTTGCAACTTCCAATTGGCCTCAGCGTCGCCTTCAATGGCGCCATTGCTTCTGAGCTAGCTATTGCTCAGTGCATCGTCGAACTGAAGCACAAAATTGACTATGAAAAGGCTCAGTTCAAGAAGCATGTGGCCACGCTCAACATGCAAGATGTCAAAAACTTCAAGATCATGCTGCACGAGCTCAAAGAAGCCTTTCACAAGAAGCGTGAAGAAGCTTGAGGCTCTAGAGAGCGCATGAAGGGTCTGGCTGACAAGTGTGTGCTTGCCTACAATGAGGCAGAGAAGTGCAAGGCTCTTGGTCGTCCTGGCATCGACCCTAGGATGGCTACAAAGAAGAAGAAATCGACTGTCCGATCTACACCTTCAAGGCAAGATGAACCTCGCATTGTCTTCCCAAGCAGCATGACTGGCTCGAAGCCAAAAGTCACGTCAACCGCTTCAGAACAGAAGAAGATGAGGGCTGCAGAGGCTGAAGCCAAAAAAAGGAAAACCTCATAAGCCTCTGATGCTGCTCCCTCCAAGAAGAAGCGCAAGACCAAGAAAAATCGGGCTGCTCCCACAGAGCCCCTTGTTGTTGAACCCATCTCAGTGGTTCGTCCTGCATCTGCAACCCAAGAACTACGAATGACTATTCATGAGCCTGCTTCCACAGAGGCTCCTGAAGCTGAAGAGATTCCAGCAGTTGATCCCATCACTGCTGAAGACATTGGTCACCATGACAATGTTGAAGATGATGAAGTTCTTCCTCAAATTGAATACAATGTGGTATCATCGCCTGTTCTTACGAACAGCGAAATCATCAGCATTGGTCGTCCTCTGACGCCAATTGCTCAGGATGCTTCATGGGCTGATCGACCGCAACAACAAGACTCCCCCAGTACTCCCCAACAACAACAAGTCACACCATCGGTGCAAGTTGAAGAGGATGAGGACCTGCCTACTCCATCTCCAAAGGCGTCGCCTGTATTACAAAGGCTTCGCAAAGGACCAAGGCCTCAAGTCCCTCTTCTGAGCGTTCCAGAAGGAGAAGTGCACCATCAACCTGTTGCACGTCAAGTGTTTTCAGAAGCCACTCCAACTGTGAATGTCTCCGTGTCTGAAGCCCCAGCTGCTGAAGACAATCCGGCTGCATCAGCCGATGACGAACTTCAAGAAGAACGTGTCCCTACTCCCCCCATTACTGAAGAAGCTGTTCATGAAGTGAACGTGTCTGTGCCTGACCCTCCAGCTCATCAAGTGGAGGTTGAAAACCTTGAGGCTGCGACCACCAACACCAATGAAGCCAATGACATACTCATGGCTAAAGCTAATGTGGAGCCTGTCGCAAGCATCGTACCAGAAGTCAATGCTGAAAATGCTCCTGAAGCTTCTGTTGTGCAGCCCGAAGCCACTGTTGCTGCCACTGCTCCTGTTCCGCCACCAAGGCCCTATACAATTGAGCAAGCATACAACCATGGCGAGCTAATCACAGTAAGATGGTCCGTTATGGTCCCTCGGCCTACTGTCTCTGGTCCTCAATTTGACTATCACATTGAGCATAGGCCTCAGGTCCAGAAGCCAAAGCCAAGACTGCCAAGGTTTCAAAGTACTGCCACATCTGTCGGGTCCTTCAATGCAAATGGTTTCAAAAGCCACAACACATTCTTTGATAGCTCAAAGAACCCCTACACAAGGCCAAGAATATCATCAGATCGTTTCTGGAGTCATCAGCAATGAAGCTATTACTCCTGTGTTATGTATGATCAAGGGCGCATTTTCCCTCATATGTGCCTCGACACTGTAGCCATTGCTGGACTGCCATGCTTAGGAGAAGCACTTGACTGCTTTCGTGATGCTGGTCTGCTCAGCTTTGTGATAGACAAAGAACATTGGAATGAAGAACTACTGCTTCAATTCTATGCTACGCTCCACATTCGTGGTTATAACAGAGATACAAAGACATGGGTTCTCGAGTGGATGACAGGAAATGTTCATCATGAAGCCAAAGCTCTTGACATCATTGAGCTTACAGGCCTCTCCACTCCCGGAGAGCTATATGAACCTGGTTGTCAAAACCACCGCAATGCACTGGAGAGCATCTTCCATAAACCAGAACCAAACATGAGCCAGATGTTGAGTATGATGAAGCCTTTGCCACATGATGCTGAATATCCAAAGGAGTTCTTTGTTGATGACCTTGAGTATATGCCGCGCACCATATATCACATCATTAGGCGGACTCTATGGCCGATCAAAGGACATTCATCAGCTGCAAAACTTGAAGGAGCCAAGAAGACATTGGTCTTTTACATCCTCAATGGCATCAGCTTCAATGCACAAGATTTCTTCCTCAGGCAACTGGCTGCATCTGGATCTGACCTTTTTGGACTGAAATTCTATGCTCCATGGGTCATGCGCCTCATCAAGCAACATTCTGCTGTCAACTATCAACCCTCTGCTCGCAATCATGTGATCTTTCTACCAGAGGTTGATATGTCAGTTGAAGCCATATACCCTGAACCTGCCAAGAAGCCTCTTAGTCTTCAAAATGCTGAACATCAAAGCTTCACTTAGCCTATGGAAGGAGTCCAAGCTGTCACGTGTGTCTATCCGATGGATAGAAACATTCGTCTACCTCATCATGCACCAACTGAAGCTACTGCGAGTACAATTGCTCAAAGGCCTCGGAAGTGCTCTCGGGTCCTAAATGACCGAGAACTTCTAGTAGCCCTGCATCAGAAACAAGATAAGCATCATTTTTGGCTCAAGCGTCAGATGCAAAGCCTCTTGGTGGATGTGAATCGCATTCGAAACCTTGCCACCAAGAATGCATTTGTCACTCATGAAACTTGTCGCCGATCATGGAAGAGTTTGACCCTGCTTAGTGCTGAAGCAGATCTTCAAGATGATGGCTTCACTGAAAGATTCAAGTTTGACTCCACTCCTCCATGGAATGCTATCCTACGAAGAACTCCATCTCTTGAAGACTCTGACTATTCTTCCTCCGCGGCAACTGTGCATGCAAATATGATCGATGATGAAGATGATGCAACTTCACCGCCCCCTACTTCTGCACGCATCGACACTGCACCAAGTTCGTCTGCACCGCCAAACAACAACGACAACCCTACTGCTTCACCTACTCCTCATGAGGACGAGTAGATGCTCTATGTCTTCAAACCTTTTCGGTCATTACTGACAAAAGGGGGAGAAGCATATGAGTTGATAGTCTTCAAACGGGTTCATAAGGTCGGTTGCTTTATATTTTTGCCTAGTGCTTACAACTCTTGCTTTTGATACACTTCGTTCTTTGAGTTGTAACACTTAAACTTGATGGTCGTCTGCTACTTATTTGCGTTTCCACGTGCGATGATAACTTCCGCACTTAGATCATTCTGCAGACGTCCATTTTTCATTATGCATGTCATTCTTTTAGTTATATCATTTCGTGCATGATAAATTATCTTCATAAGTTAAAGAGGATCTCCACAAGTACTACCTGCCATGTGCATTTGCATTCCAAAAGCAAATTATTTATATGCACATCTTCAGGAGGAGCCCTTGCCACTTATGAAGACAATACTCTATCCTTTACAATTTCACATACTTCTTTCCCGTTGAAAACTTCAACCAATTTGTCATCAATCACCAAAAGGGGGAGATTGTAAGTGCATCTAGTGCCACCCCTAGTTGGTTTTGGAGTATTGACGACAAAGTTGGTTGAGGGACTAATGCATTTGTGAGAATTGCAGGATAACGCAGGAAGTGTCCCTCATTGATTCGGTTTACCTACCGGATATGACCCCTAAAAATGTATGAAGACATTGAAGACAATGGTGGTGTGTGAAGATATTCACACTGAAGACTATGACATGAGAAGACATTGAGTGAAGACTATGGAGCGCGAAGACTGAGTTGTTTTGTTGTTTCCTTTTCTTCTTTGTTGAGTCATAGGAACCACCGTACTGTTAAGTGGGGTCCAAGCGAACAAAGTCAGAGTGACTGAAGTGATGCTCAACCCAAATCCTATGTCTTCGAGCGAAGACAATGAGAGCAAATCTTATCCAGAGCTAGATGAGTCAGCTTTGCTTGTAGCCCGAGTAAAGTTTTCGTGTGTGTTTGAAATCTGACCGTTGGAACACGTGTCAGTTCCTTAGTGACCCAGGGTCATTTCGGACATATCAGGTCAGGTTGCCTTGTCGCTATAAATATCCCACCCCCTACACCATAAATTGGTGGCTGCTCAGAGTTAGTTTACGGCTTTTGTCATTTTGAGAGCAACCCACCTCGAAGCCTTTGAGAGAGAAATCCTTGCGAGGACAAAGCCCAAACACCCAGAGCCAAAGACTGTTAGGCATCACTGAAGTCTTTCTGTCTGTGTGACTTGAAGACTTATTACACTTGAGGACTGTGTATCCTCCAGCCGGTTAGGCGTCGCGTACTGAGCATCCAAGAGTCATTGTGGATTGCCGGTGAACGAAGTCTGTGAAGGTTCGGAAGTCTACCTTGAAGAATTACCAGAGTGATTGGGCGAGGACTGTGTGTCCTTAGCTCAAGGGGAATAAGGTGAAGACGCGGTCTTCTGAGTTGAATCTCAGCCTCCCTAACCAGACGTACAGTTGTCACAGCAACTGGAAGTGGTCCAACAAATCCCGTGTCTTCAACAAGTGACTGGTTCTATCCCTTCCCTCCTTTACTTTGAGTTTTTTTCGTGAAGTCATTGCTTATTTGTCTTATCTGTTTGACTTCATTGCCTGACTACTATCGTTAATTGGCTTCATACTATCTTCCATCCTTATCCTTACTACCTAACTGCTATTAGTCTTTGTACGTTCACAATTATTGCATACTTGACTATGGCTTGCTTGTTGTAGTTTATCTTCCGCTGCATATCAATTAGGTCATTTATATTGTTTGTCTTCAAAACTTCCATGTTTTGAAGACTTGGATAAAAATCGCCTATTCACCCCCCC
>NC_041381.1:703360731-703428934 GCF_002162155.2 Triticum dicoccoides
GATATTTGCTGCTTTAAGTTGGACAGCTTGGTTGTTGCTTCTGCAAGAGATGCTTCGGCTATTTCGGCCCGAGTCACCAGGGAAGCCTTTTCCTCAGCCCAAGTTTTCTTCTCCGACTCAAAATTCTTCTTTAGTTTCTCATTTTCAGAGACACTAAATTCAAATTTGGAGTTAGCTTTCTGCGTCTCAAGCTCTTGAGTTTCCAGACAACACTTCGGAGTAGCAAGCTCTGATTCAAAGTGACTTATGGCAGCCTGTATTGACACCGGGTTATGGTAAGGATTCTGGTAAGGTAACATTCAAGTCCCAAGCACTTTACAAGTAAAGATACTTGGCACTTGGGGGCTAATGTATGCTGAAGAAATCTTTAACTTCATCCTGTCGGGTCACACATATTAAGTCTCAAGCACCTTACAAGTAATGATACATGGCCTCCTGGGAGGCATACTAATGGTGCACTATTGTATATACTAATGGCGCATCTGAGGTCCGCCATTAGTATACCAGATACTAATGGCGCACCAGTGGTGCACCATTAGAAAAATATACTAATGGCGTGGCACTAATGGCGCACCACTAATGCGCCATTAATGGCCAAATTAGGTGCGCCATTAGTAGGCCTTTTCCTAGTAGTGGACACTTGGGGGCTAATATGTATTGCAAATTTAAAAGCCTTATGTTATACCGGGTTAAATAAATTTTCTTTAAGCCGGATAAGTTAACAAGTAAAAGCAGATTTCTAAGTCTACAGCGTATTTTTTCATAAGCAATAGACTTGGGGGCTGGTACAGTATATATAAGACTCAGATAAAAGTATAAGTTATACCTCAGATTTATGCTGTATTTGTTTCACCATGTCAACTTCCAGGTCACGGCTATTATGCACTTGATTCAGATAGCCCGAGACTATATCACCAATGCTTAGGTGAGTATAATCCGTAATATCCTGCTTGGCTTTTCGGCGTTGGGCAAACTCTTCCTTGGCGGTACATTTGGCAAGGACTGTAGGCCACCCTGGTTCAACAAACTGGGACTTCACAATCTCAACCTCCGGGTCATTCGTCTTGACCGAGCTAGGAATTTCTGGGTTATCAGAATCATGGAGAGCGTCTTCTGCAGGCGGGTCAGAGGTCGACACCGGAATACCGAAAGACGGTTCAGGCGGTGGCTGATGAGTGGAGCTGTCAGGAACGGATGAGTCAATCGCCGGTTCAGTGACCACCGGGTCTTGGGAAGGCTTGTTCTTCTTTTCCCTCTTGCTGGGCTTCACCTGTAGGCTGTTAACAAAGGCAGAAGGATGAATATGCAAGCATAGGTAAAGCAAAAAGTGCATAAGTTAATATTACCCGAGAGCAGTTTTGAAAGTCGGCATATTTGACTACATGGATTCGCCGGAAGAAGGAGAGGTATCCTGATAGTTGGAGTCGGATGAATTGAGAGGTTGACGAATTGAGCCCGCTAAAGGTAAGACAGAACATAAATCGGAGATAACCTCAGTCCAACGCTTTCTGGTTACATCAGGTAAGCCGGAGGAGAGTTCTGCATCCTTGTTGTTCCGGGTCTGCCTCCGGCTCTCAAGCTGTTGTTGCTTCAAAATGAATTGAGGATCTTGATAAGCAAGTGCATGTGAAAATCTTACTTTCGGGTCACCCTTCGGGTCTTTTGCTTTGGCAAAAGATCTGAGTCGGAGGAGATTATAGTTACCTCTTCATTGGCTGCTCGACTGTTCCCCGTATCCTCCTGAAAAGATAAAATGTCAGACAGGTGATAACAAGGGACTTAATTAAATTTAAAAAGATTACCTCTTCCTCATCCGAAGAGCTATCCTCCAATCTGAGTAAGTCGGAGGTGCTGGGTTTTTTCTTCTTTGAGGTTCCTACCTTGGCGGCTTTCCTTTCAGCTTTCTTGGTCGTCCTGGCTTGTTTGGTAGCTTCATGGTCATATTTGGCTTTCCAGAAGTCATCCCAGCATGTGGAAAAAGTTAAAAGAATTATGAGTATCGAGCAAGGTATAATGTATCCGTAAACATTTGTTACGATTGATAACTTACCGCAGGGGCCGGGTTATTCTTCCAAAATGGAAGCAAGCCGAAGGCGTTGCTCGTCACAGTACCCTCCTTCAGCAGTGACTAGGTTGTAGCATCCACCACGTCATCTGGTAAGTCGTCAGGGCTATGGCGTTGCGGATCAGTCTTTTCTCCAGCATAAGTACACATTAAGCCGAGACAGTGGCTTAATGGAAGTATACGCCAAGTGACCCAGACTCGGACCAGATCGATGCCGTTTAAGCCATTTACCAAGAGAGATTTTATTTTCTTGATGGTGGAATTGAGAGGCACGCGTTCAAGGGTTGTCAGCTTGTCTGGTAGTGGATGGTTCGACCCAGGGCGCAGGGCACGAAAGCCGGGCAGAGGTTTTTCATCAGCCGGAGAAGTGTCCTGATAGTAGAACCACGTTTGGTTCCAAGATTTGGGGTGACTCGGCAACTCAGCATAAGGGAAAAGACAGTCTCTCCGTCGCTGGATTGAGATGCCGCCAAGCTCAAGACTGGGCCTGTTGGCACGTTCATTTTGCCGGTTCATGTAAAAAAGTTCCCTGAACAAAAGCAGACTTGGCTCCTCTCCCAGGTACACCTCGCAGAAGACTTGAAAATTGCAAATATTTGACACGGAATTGGGTCCGATGTCTTGAGGTCTAATGTCAAAGAAATTTAAAACCTCTCTGAAGAATTTTGAGCCGGGAGGAGCAAATCCACAGCTCATATGATCCGTAAAAATTATTACTTCCCCTGCTTTGGGGTGAGGCTTTTCTTCAGACGGATCAGGGGCACGGTACGACATGACGTCCTTTTTTGGCAGATGCCCAGACTTTACAAACTCAGCTAGTTTGCTATTGGTCACTATGGATGGAACCCAATTGCAAGTTACAGGGGCCTTGGTAGCCTTAGGAGCCATCACAGCAATTGTCCTATGAAAAAACAAGAAGGTCCGATTCAATTTTAACCCGGGAGGAAAAATTTAATTACTCAAGGTGGTGGCTTAATGAGGGGTCTAATGATACAAGGATGACTGTGCAACAATATTTAAGCCGCTACAAGTTTAAGTGCAGTTCACAATTTTTCCGGGTCATGAGGAGCAATCAGAAGTTCTGTGTCATTTATTTAAGCCGGATACCTCGATGGTTGTATTTCAGGACATTTACCAGAGGAGGTTTTCCGGGTGATGAAAACAAGTTTCACAGAGGACAGTTATTACTCTGGATCAAAATATTACCCTGGAAAGAAAATTTCCTAGACCTAAAAACAAAGCAGAGAAGCTCATATACTCGAAGAGGGGTTCTACACAAGGGAAATGAGATCTATTTCTGCGCAAGATCAATACAAGTAAGCACCGCAGCATTTCTATGTAGTTTTTACGGTCTAAATAGGGCGTTGGAGGAAAGAACTAGAGAAGGTTTGTGTGGGGCAGTGATGAACAACGACGAACTCGGAAAGAACCTAATGCAGATCTGAGAAAGGGAATGAGAAGAGCTCACAGATGCGGATGCACCGCGGAGGTTCGCCGTCGATCTCTGGTCGGAGTCAGGTCGATGCAGCGGCCAGAGTCGGTGAAGACGAGGGGTTCGACGGTGGCAGAGGCAGAGCACGGGAGGAGGCAAGAGGAAGAAGACGACTGGGGAAGACCTAGGTTGTCAGGACCCCGACTCAATGCCACATCGATCTAGCATGTAACACCTCATGTCACTTTGCGGCCTCACGCATGGTATCCCCACGGGTGTCGCCTTACCTTTGCCCGGGACCGTTTGCGCCTTTTGGCACACGTATATGATGGTGTCGCTAGCATCCATATGAGAAGGAGCCCCGGCTGACATGGCTAGTCGTAAACCCAAAGTGGTAATAACTTACAGGGACAGGCATCCATGACCCAGCTTCGAACGTGTCGGTCATCAGCGAGTGAATCCAGGCTGTAGAACTGGGCTAACAGAACTCCAGTGAACCGGGCTGTAGCGGCTAACAGGACTCCGGTGTTCATCGCGTGACATTTCCTCGAAGGGACAGACACAGGAACGAAGAAGGACACATGCCGGCCAGCCTAAGTGTTCCGGAGCAGTAGCAAGCTACCAGGGCTCAGTGGAAGCACTAGGAGACATTTCCCGATAAGAGAGACTACTAAGGATAAACAACTAGATAGTCAGATCCCACACATAACAATACACATTACACGTACGCATAACATGCAAGTATGTGCTGTACAACATGGCATCACAACATAACTCAACAACTCATATAGATAAAGGCTCAGAAGAGCCATCATAACATTATTACAAACAGGGGTCACATGACCCAACATTCAGAGCAATCAAGCAACAAGCGGAAGCATTACATGTCTGAGTACAGACACCTACAAATGAAAAAGGCTAAAGAGCCTGCCTATCAACAACATCTGATCAAGATCATAGCTGAGGTACAAGCTACTTATCGAAGTCCACGAGAACAGTAGTAAGACCGAAGTCTCCGCTGCAAAAACATAAATAAAGCAACATGAGTACAAAGGTACTCAGCAAGACTTACATCAGATCCTATCATACATGCATTTGTATCAAAAGGTGGGGTGGGGTTTAGTTGCAGCAAGCCAGCTTTGACTCTGTGGCTATCCTGTTCTACGACTACCAGAACTTCTTTGAGGTGATATGGCGCACACGAGTCCACTAATCACCACACAATACACTACTATGGATTCATTCCCGTCTCCCTACAAGAAGGCCATCCATAGAACTCACACTTGTCTTGAGCATTTTATAGTATCCACTTCAAGTTGTCTATGTACCATGTAAGCATCCAAGAAGTCCATAACTACGGACCCGGCTATTCGAATAGATCATATTAACCCTGCAGGGGTGTACTTCTTCACACACGCTCTCGCCACTTACCGCCATGTACACGTCATGTATCTCGGCAACCTTCAAGCGGAAGCCTGGCGAGGGTGTCGGCCACGACCTGACTAACCACACAAGACTCTAATCTAGGTTTATCGCCTATTCGGGTTCCATCCGCAAGGAGATCCGGCCGGGGTTTCACTCACGGCCCCAAACGATGTGTGCAGGGTTCCCACCCACCTCGTCGGATGGAGCTACGCTTGGTACACCGTGCCACGTGTGCCTAGTCTGTCCCAAGCCCACCTGGCCGGGTGCCACTTGGTAGACTACTAACACTGCCTATAAACACCAGAAACTAGTTGCGACTCCTGGACAGAGATCAAGTTGGTTAATAAGTCGAGAGGGCTTGGAGCGCCCGGAGCCCAATGTGTGGTAGTATCGAGTCATTGGACAACATACATAGAACTCGGTGCTTAAGGACGGTTCCAGTGAGACAACCCACCATGTACTCCTACATGGCCTCTCACCGCTACCTTTACCAAATCGTGTTCACACACTTAACTCTCAGCACCAGAACATATCGTAACACTCCAATTCATTCCCAATGAATCAGACCTGACACAACTCTAAGCAATAGTAGGCATAGCATGGTAGGAACACATCAGTGGCTTCAATCAACTCCTACACATGCTAGTGGGTTTCAACTATTTACTGTGGCAATGACAGGTCATGCAGAGGAATGGGTTCAACTACCGCAGCACAAAGTAGCAGATGAATCGTTGTTGTCCTAATGCAATAACAAAGAGCAGGAGCGAGAGAGTAGTATTAGATTGGAATGAACAAGGGGGTTTGCTTGCCTGGTAGATCAACAGGGGGGCACTGCTCCTCAGACAGGTACTCTGGAACGGTCTCCGGAGCAGGACCTATCGAGAAGGAACGGTGTCAGCAATCAATACACAAACATATGCAACAATATGATCCATGAACATGGCATGTAGATGTGATGCCGTTTGAGCTAATGCAACTAGCATCCATTTGGTTGAAATCCATTTGAACCAAAGGTTCAAATGCATCTCCAAATTAAGCCCTTATATAAGCCATTTTAGTGTTTCACTTATACAGTAGGTATAAGTTGGTTTGTCATGCATGAAACTAGTACGGATGGATAGATTTCATTTTTCTGATAATTTTTCATATATAAATTATTTCAATCTGAGCTACGGTTGAATTTCTATGAATTTTTTAAGTTTTGCTAATTTTCTGGAATTTCCTGATTAAAAATAATTCCAGAAAAAGAATAACTGCGTCAGCATGATGTCATCACTACATGAGCGGGTCAACACGGCTGTCCAGGTCAAATCTGACACGTGGGGTCCACCCGACAGTGTCATGGTTAAATAACAGAGGTTAATTAAATTTAAACTAATCCTAAACTAGAATTAGCAGGGACGGGCCCGACTTGTCATTGAGCCAGGGGAGGTCAAACCCCCTGGTCAACTGGGGCTAACACGCCGGCGTTTAGCTGCCGGCGGCAGCAAACGCGGCGGAGGGCGCTGGATTGCCACTCCGGCGCCCAATCGAGCAGCGGAGGGCACGCGCGGGGAGCTGGGGCTCGCGCGCATCCACTGGTGCCCTCCGTTTCACCGGAGACGGCCTAAATCGACGGCGGCAACCACTTGGCCAGCGGCCGGAGTTCGGGCGCGAGCGGGATCGGCCTGCGGGGCACGGGGAGGCAGGGGAGAAGGGGGGGTTCGACGGCGGGGCTCACAGCGAATCCAACGGCGTTGTCGGCGAGCTCGGGGAAGGATTGGGGCAGCCGGAGCGACGACGGTGATCTCGTCGGCCGAAGCTTGAAGACGACGGCGATGGCAATGAAGCGGAGCTCGCCCGGGTTGCTTTGCTCGGTGAGGAGGGAGAGGGGGTCGCGGCGGAGCTGGGAAGCGTGTCGGGGAGGTGCGGCAGTGGCCGAGGCCATGGTGGCTATGGACGGCGGTGACGGTGATTCTCGGGTGAGAGAGAGGGAGAAGGGGAAAAGCACGGGAGAGAGGGGGGTCAGGCCAGGGGGATCGGGGCGGCACCAAGAAGAAGCATCGCGGTGTCGCGCTGGCAGGGAAGGCAGGCAGGCGAGCTGGTGGCGTGGCGCTCTGCCCGTGCGCGCGCGTCGGCCACACGCCTGGCCGACTGGCGCCAGGAGGACGACGGCGGTGGGGGGGCTGGGCTGGCCTGCTGGGCCAGAGGCGCCAGTTAAGAAGCCCAGGTAACGTTTTTCCTGTTTTGTTTTTGTTTTTCTATTTTTCTGACATTTGTTTTGATTTAATTTTAATACTAAATCATTTTATTACCTTATGCCAATTTTGATGGAAGCTAGTTATATTATTCCAGGGCTCCTTTGTAAATGGCATAATTTTTGGACAATATTTTATATATACAACAATATATATCCAAAGCAAATAATTACTGCATTAATTCCAAATGCCCAAAATTAATACTTATGAGAACCTAAAAATATTGGTTTGATTTTTATCTCTGTCCAATATTTTCAGAGAGCAACATGAGCATTTTCTTGGACCTTTTTGGAGCAATTTTTATTTGGGTCATTTCCAGAAATGATTCTGAGGGTTTCACAAATCCTCATTTCAAATTAAATGGAATTTAAACATGATGCACAAATGACTAGCTAGTCTAGGTCATACCAGAACTAGGGATGTGACAACTTGCCCCCACTTGAAAGAATCTCGTCCCGAGATTCAGGGGTTGACGGAAAGAAAGCGGGGTACTCCAGTCGAAAACGATCTTCTCGCTCCCAAGTAGCTTCTCTCTCGGAATGATGAGACCACTGAACCTTGAGAAACTTGATGTTCTGACGTCGAGTAACACGCTCTGCTTGATCAAGAATGCGAACCGGGTACTCTCAGTATGTGAGGTTATCTTGGAGATCAAGCGTTTCATGGTCCACTCCGCGGATGGGATCCGAGAAGCAACGCCTGGGTTGAGAGACGTGGAAAACATCATGCACTCTGGAAAGATGTGGGGGTAGTTCTAATTGGTAGGCAACCTCTCCTCGTTTAGCGAGAATGCGAAAAGGACCAATGTAACGAGGAGCCAACTTGCCCTTGATACCGAAGCGATGGGTACCCTTCAAAGGAGTGACCCGAAGGTAAGCTTTTTCGCCAACTTCATAAGTCATATCCTTATGATGACGATCATACTGACTCTTTTGACGGGACTGGGCTGTTTTCAAGTTCTCACGAATGATGCGAACTTGCTCTTCTGCCTCCTGGATCATGTCCGGTCCAAAGAATTGTCTTTCACCGGTTTCTGACCAGTTCAAAGGTGTTCGACATCTTCGTCCATAGAGAACCTCAAAAGCAGCTTTCTTGAGACTGGATTGATAGCTATTGTTATAAGAAAACTCGGCAAAAGGAAGACATTTCTCCCAATCCATACCGAATGAGACAACGCAAGCTCTAAGCATGTCTTCGAGAATTTGATTGACCCTTTCCACCTGACCACTCGACTGAGGGTGGAAAGCGGTACTGAAGGAAAGATGGGTTCCCATGGAAGTTTGGAAACTCTCCCAGAAATGAGAAGTGAAAAGACTGCCACGGTCTGAATTGATCTCTAGTGGAACACCATGAAGTGACACTATTCGAGAAATGTATAAGTCAGCAAGCTGACTAGCAGTGATACTCTCTCGAACAGGAAGGAAGTGAGCCACTTTGGAAAGACGATCAACGACTACGAAGATAGCGTTACTCCCTCTCTTGGTCCTGGGAAAGCCGGTGATGAAGTCCATACCAACTTTATCCCATTTCCATTCAGGATTAGCTAAAGGCTGAAGAGTGCCAGCAGGCCTTTGATGCTCTGCCTTAACGCGACGACAAACGTCACATTTAGCAATGAACTCAGCGATTTCTCTCTTCATCCTAGTCCACCAGAACCTCTGGCGTAGGTCCTGATACATCTTAGTACTACCGGGATGAATCGTGAGAGGAGATTCATGCGCCTCCTTAAGAATCAATTGTCTAAGATGTTGATTCTTGGGAATCACCAAGCGATTCTCAAAGAAAACAACACCACGATCATCCATAGAGAACCATCCACCAACTCCCTTATTAATGTTTCTCTTGATCCGCGAAATTCATGTGTCTTGCTTTTGAGCAGCGACAATCCGATCTTCAAGATCAGGTTTCGCCACCAAGGTAGAAAGGAATCCGTGAGGAGCAATGTGAAGATTAAGCTTACAGAATTCCTCATGGAGAAGTGGTTGGCCTTGCTGCAACATGAGATTGTTGCAATAAGATTTACGGCTTAGAGCATCAGCCATGACATTGGCTTTGCCTGGGGTGTAGGTAATCCCTAGATCATAATCTGTGATCAACTCCAACCAACGTCTTTGCCTAAGATTCAGATCCGGTTGGGTGAAGATATACTTGAGACTCTGGTGATCGGTGTAGATCTCGCAGCATTTACCAAGAAGGTAATGTCGCCAGGTCTTGAGTGCATAGACTACGGCTGCAAGCTCTAGATCATGTGTAGGATAATTATCCTCATGTGGATGCAACTGTCGAGATGCATAGGCAATCACATGACGATCCTGCATAAGAATGCAACCTAGTCCCTGTCGTGAGGCATCGCAGTAGATAACAAAGTCCTTCGTGAAATCCGGTGGCACAAGTATGGGAGCAGAAGCCAGACGTCTTTTCAGTTCCTGAAAACTGTACTCACACTGTGGGGACCACTCAAACTTTTTATCTTTCTTAAGAAGTTCCGTGAGGGGTTTGGCTACTTTGGAGATGTTTTCAACAAAGCGGCGACAATAGCTGGCTAGACCAAGGAAACTCCTAACTTGTTTGACTATTTCAGGTGGAGTCCAATCGAGAACGGCCTTAACTCTCTCGGGATTGACAACAATGCCCTTACCAGAGATCACATGGCCTACATAGGTCACTTCTGGCAACCAAAATTCACACTTGGAGAACTTGGCATAAAGGCGGTGCTCTCTGAGTTTTTCTAACACAAGCCTAAGATGTTCAGCATGCTCTTCCTCGTTCTTCGAGTAAATAAGAATATCATCGAGGTAAACCCCGACGAACTTATCTAAGTACTCCATGAAGATCGAGTTCATCAAGCGGGAGAATGTGGCTGGGGCGTTGGTTAGGCCAAAGGACATGACAGTGTACTCGTACTGGCCATAACGAGTGACAAAGGCCGTTTTAGGGATGTCCCCGTTTCTGATCTTGATTTGGTGGTAGCCTAACCTCAAATCCATCTTGGAAAAGACTGAGGATCCAGCGAGCTGATCATACAGGTCGTTGATCCTGGGGAGCGGATATTTGTTCTTTATCGTGACCAAATTAACGGGACGATAATCTACAACCATCCGGTCTGTACCATCC
This sequence comes from Triticum dicoccoides, assembly GCF_002162155.2. Classification (NCBI taxonomy): domain Eukaryota; kingdom Viridiplantae; phylum Streptophyta; class Magnoliopsida; order Poales; family Poaceae; genus Triticum; species Triticum dicoccoides. The sequence goes on from NC_041381.1 coordinate 703,371,005, forward strand.
TTCTTCTTAACGAAGAGGACGGGGCAAGCCCAAGGAGAAGAACTAGGACGAATGAAACCCTTTTGCAAGGACTCATCAAGTTGTTTCTTAAGCTCGACTAGTTCTAAGGGTGCCATCTTGTAGGGTCTCCTAGAGATTGGAGCAGTTCCTGGGATAAGATCTATGACGAACTCTACATCTCTGTCAGGTGGAACACCTGGCAGTTCCTCTGGAAAGACATCCGGAAAGTCACGGACTACCGGAATACCTTCAAGGTCTGGAAGAGGGCTGGCATTAAGAGAATAAAGCTGACGCTTTGCAACTCTAGTGGAGACAGCGACTACCTTGCCAGACGGGTGTGTAAGCTGAACAGACCTGGTGTAACAATCAATCTTGGCATGATGAGCTGTCATCCAGTCCATACCCAAGATGATGTTAATATCCGAAGACTTGAGAGATATCAAGGAAGCAAGGAATACAAGTTTGTCAACAAGGATTTCATTGCCATAACTTATCCTAGAAGTTTGCCATTTGGATCCAGGAGTTTGAATAAGTAGCGGGGAGGGCATATCACAAAATGACATGTCATGCAAGCGGGCATAGCTTTCAGAAATGAAGGAATGAGGCGCTCCAGTATCGAATAGAACCGATGCTGGATGACAGTTGACAAGGAGCGTACCAAGAACGACATCTGGATCATCATGAGCATCTTTAGCTGAGACGTGATGCACACGTCCATGTTCAGTGGGAGCTGACTTGGCACTAATCATCTTGCGTGATGGCTTACCATGGCCAACAGACTTCTTGGGCTGGGATGGAGCAACTCTAGTCTGAGTGCAAATACGGGCAATGTGGCCTAGCTCTCCGCACTTGTAACAAATCTTGGAGGTAGGATGTGGACCCGCATTGGCAGGCGGTCCACCAATAGGCCTGGGTGGAGCATACTGCTGAACTGGATGAGGTGCCACATAAGATGGCCTTGGTACATATCAGGAAGGAAGAGCGGAGTTTGGAACCCAAATCCGGCGCTTCTGAGAACTAGAACCGGAGGACGAGACTCCTCGTAAGTGAGCTGAGCTGTCTCTGCATTAATGGCTTTGTTCACAAGAGCTTGGAATGTATCACAATGATGCAGGTGGAGATCACGACGCAACTTGGGGTTGAGACCCTTCTGGAACCTAGCCTGCCTCTTGGCGTCCGTGGACACCTCTCCTTTGGCATAACGGGCGAGGTTCTCAAACTCTCTACTGTAAGCATCAACAGCCAACTTACCCTGGGTGAAACTACAGAACTCTTCTCTTTTGCGATCGATGAGGGCTTCAGGAATGTGATGCTCGCGAAAAGCCTTAGTGAAATCTCTCCAGGTAGGAATCTGACCAGCTGGAAGCATAGCCTCATAGTTCTGCCACCAAAGACTAGCAGGACCTTCCAGGTGGTATGTGGCATAGGTGACCTTGTCATCTTCAGCTACGTTCGCGGAACGCAGCTTATGGGTGATGCTACGGAGCCAGTCATCTGCATCGAGTGGCTCGATGGAATGATGAAAGGTGGGTGGGTGCAAGCGGATAAAGTCATGAATGGTCACAGATCCTTTGAGCTGATGTGTGGTGTTCTCCTCGATACGTGCCAGCAAGCGGTTAGACTCACGCTTGTTCCTCTCCATCTCTAACATGAACTCTGTCAACGAAGGCTGGTCGGGAGGATCCTCATCCCTACCATCTCCGTGGTTCTGGCTACGAGCAACGGAACTTCGCTTAGCTGATGACATCCTGAGAAACGAAACCAAGGACGGAATCAGCATCATCTATAGGCTATAGAATGGAGGACAAGGAAATTAGTAACTCTCAAACTCCTAGGGCAATTCCGGCAGCATAACGGCAGTAAAATGCTCAGAATGAGACATCCTGCTAAAATGGGGTAGTAACATACTCATCATCATCACTCAAGGTTCTGAGATAGTGCTAAACAGACTACACCGGAAGTACTCGAAAATGGGATATGACTCTGATCAACCAATCCTATGGGACTACAGAGTAGTAACACGTGATCCTCATAGACGGAAGAGAAAGCCTAGTTCCTTAACCCCGTCGGAAAGATAGGATGACTCAGATCAGAAGGCCATGAGGTACAAGGAGTAAAAAGAGCCTTACGTTCCTTCCCACAATCAATTCCCTTACATAACTAAACAATTTCTAGACTCAACTTCGACCAGTTTGGCTTGGTAAACCTACAGGCAGTCAGGCTCTGATACCAAAGCTGTCAGGACCCCGACTCAATGCCACATCGATCTAGCATGTAACACCTCATATCACTTTGCGGCCTCACGCACGGTATCCCCATGGGTGTCGCCTTACCTTTGTCCGGGACCGTTTGTGCCTTTTGGCACACGTATATGATGGTGTCGCTAGCATCCATATGACAAGGAGCCCGGGCTGACATGGCTAGTCGTAAACCCAAAGTGGTAATAACTTACAGGGACAGGCATCCAGGACCCAGCTTCGAACGTGTCGGTCATTAGCGAGTGAATCCAGGCTATAGAACTGGGCTAACAGGACTCCAGTGAACCGTGCTGTAGCGGCTAACAGGACTCCGGTGTTCATCGCGTGACATTTCCCCGAAGGGACAGACACAGGAACGAAGAAGGACACATGCCGGCCAGCCTAAGTGTTCCGGAGCAGTAGCAAGCTACCAGGGCTCAGTGGAAGCACTAGGAGACATTTCCCGGTAAGAGAGACTACTAAGGATAAACAACTATATAGTCAGATCCCACACATAACAATACACATTACACGTACACATAACATGCAAGTATGTGCTGTACAACATGGCATCACAGCATAACTCAACAACTCATATAGATAAAGGCTCAGAAGAGCCATCATAACATTATTACAAACAGGGGTCACATGACCCAACATTCAGAGCAATCAAGCAACAAGCGGAAGCATTACATGTCTGAGTACAGACACCTACAAATGAAAGAGGCTAAAGAGCCTGCCTATCTACAACATCCGATCAAGATCGTAGCTGACGTACAAGCTACTTATCGAAGTCCACGAGAACAGTAGTAAGACCGAAGTCTCCGCTGCAAAAACATAAATAAAGCAACATGAGTACAAAGGTACTCAGCAAGACTTACATCAGATCCTATCATACATGCATTTGTATCAAAAGGTGGGGTGGGGTTAATTGTAGCAAGCCAGCTTTGACTCTGTGGCTATCCTGTTCTACGACTACCAGAACTTCTTTGAGGTGATATGGCGCACACGAGTCCACTAATCACCACACAATACACTACTATGGATTCATTCCCGTCTCCCTACGAGAAGGCCATCCATAGAACTCACACTTGTCTTGAGCATTTTATAGTATCCACTTCAAGTTGTCTATGTACCATGTAAGCATCCAAGAAGTCCATAACTGCGGACCCGGCTATTCGAATAGATCATATTAACCCTGCAGGGGTGTACTTCTTCACACACGCTCTCGCCACTTACCGCCATGTACACGTCATGTATCTCGGCAACCTTCAAGCGGAAGCCTGGCGAGGGTGTCGGCCACGACCTAAATAACCACACAAGACTCTAATCTAGGTTTATCGCCTATTCGGGTTCCATCCGCAAGGAGATCCGGCCGGGGTTTCACTCACAGCCCCAAACGATGTGTGCAGGGTTCCCACCCACCTCGTCGGATGGATCTACGCTTGGTACACCGTGCCACTTGTGCCTAGTCTGTCCCAAGCCCACCTGGCCGGGTGCCACTTGGTAGACTACTAACACTGCCTATAAACACCAGAAACTAGTTGCGACTCCTGGACAGAGATCAAGTTGGTTAATAAGTCGAGAGGGCTTGGAGCGCCCGGAGCCCAATGTGTGGTAGTATCGAGTCATTGGACAACATACATAGAACTCAGTGCTAAGGACGGTTCCAGTGAGACAACCCACCATGTACTCCTACATGGCCTCTCACCGCTACCTTTACCAAATCGTGTTCACACACTTAACTCTCAGCACCAGAACATATCGTAACACTCCAATTCATTCCCAATGAATCAGACCTGACACAACTCTAAGCAATAGCAGGCATAGCATGGTAGGAACACATCAGTGGCTTCAATCAACTCCTACACATGCTAGTGGGTTTCAACTATTTACTGTGGCAATGACAGGTCATGCAGAGGAATGGGTTCAACTACCGCAGCACAAAGTAGCAGATGAATCGTTGTTGTCCTAATGCAATAACAAAGAGCAGGAGCGAGAGAGTAGTATTATATCAGAATGAACAAGGGGGTTTGCTTGCCTGGTAGATCAACAGGGGGGGCACTGCTCCTCAGACAGGCACTCTGGAACGGTCTCCGGAGCAGGACCTATCAAGAAGGAACGGTGTCGGCAATCAATACACAAACATATGCAACAATATGATGCATGAACATGGCATGTAGATGTGATGCCGTTTGAGCTAATGCAACTAGCATCCATTTGGTTGAAATCCATTTGAACCAAAGGTTCAAATGCATCTCCAAATTAAGCCCTTATATAAGCCATTTTAGTGTTTCACTTATACAGTAGGTATAAGTTGGTTTGTCATGCATGAAACTAGTACAGATCGATAGATTGCATTTTTCTGATAATTTTTCATATATAAATTATTTCAATCTGAGCTACGGTTGAATTTCTATGAATTTTTGAAGTTTTGCTAATTTTCTGGAATTTCATGATTAAAAATAATTCCAGAAAAAGAATAACTGCGTCAGCATGACGTCATCACTACATCAGCGGGTCAACGCGGCTGTCTAGGTCAAATCTGACACGTGGGGTCCACCCGACAGTGTGATGGTTAAATAACAGAGGTTAATTAAATTTAAACTAATCCTAAACTAGAATTAGCAGGGACGGGTCCCACTTGTCATTAAGCCAGGGGAGGTCAAACCCCCTGGTCAACTGGGGCTAACATGCCGGCGTTTAGCCGCCGGCGGTAGCAAACGCGGCGGAGGGCGCGGGATTGCCACTCGGGCGCCCAATCGAGCAGCGGAGGGCACGCGCGGGGAGCTGGGGCTCGCGCACATCCACTGGTGCCCTCCGTTTCACCGGAGACGGCCTAAATCGACGGCGGCGACCACTTGGGAGGCGGCCGGAGTTCGGGCGCGAGCGGGATCGGCCTGCGAGGCACCGGGATGCAGGGGAGAAGGGGGGGTTCGACGGCGGGGCTCACAGCGAATCCAACGGCGTTGTCCGCGAGCTCGGGGAAGGCTTGGGGCAGCCGGAGCAACGACGGTGATCTCGTCGGCCGAAGCTTGAAGACGACGGCGATGGCGATGAAGCGGAGCTCGCCCGGGTTGCTTTGCTCGGTGAGGAGCGAGAGGGGGTCGCGGCGGAGCTGGGAAGCGTGTCGGGGAGGTGCGGCAGTGGCCGAGGCCACGGTGGCTATGGACGGCGGCGACGGTGATTCTCGGGTGAGAGAGAGGGAGAAGGGGAAAAGCACGGGAGAGAGGGGGGTGAGGCCAGGAGGATCGGGGCGGCACCGAGAAGAAGCATCGTGGCGTCGCGCTGGCAGGGAAGGCAGGCAGGCGAGCTGGTGGCGTGGCGCTCTGCCCGTGCGCGCGCGTCGGCCACACGCCTGGCCGACTGGCGCCAGGAGGACGACGGCGGTGGGGGGGGGGGCTGGGCTGGCCTGCTGGGCCAGAGGCGCCAGGTAAGAAGCCCAGGTAAGGTTTTTCCTGTTTTGTTTTTGTTTTTCTATTTTTCTGACATTTGTTTTGATTTAATTTTAATACTAAATCATTTTATTAGCTTATGCCAATTTTTATGGAAGCTAGTTATATTATTCCAGGGCTCCTTTATAAATGGCATAATTTTTGGACAATATTTTATATATATAACAATATATATCCAAAGCAAATAATTACTGCATTAATTCCAAATGCCCAAAATTAATACTTATGAGATCCTAAAAATATTGGTTTGATTTTTATCTCTGTCCAATATTTTCAGAGAGCAACATGACCATTTTCTTGGACCTTTTTGGAGCAATTTTTATTTGGGTCATTTCCAGAAATGATTCTGAGGGTTTCACAAATCCTCATTTCAAATTAAATGGAATTTAAACATGATGCACAAATGACTAGCTAGTCTAGGTCATACCAGAACTAGGGATGTGACATAGGTCGCTCTATTTATAAGGGAAGGCTGACCGAGCGGGCACGAAAAACGAGGAGATAACATTCATTATCCAGCGGCTCTGGCGCCTCGATTCTCGGGATGGTCAGTAAAGACAAAGATTCGTTGAAGATGTGACGTTATAAAAAATAATAAAGCTTTAGTGAAGATGACGTCACAGAGATTTAACCCAGAGTTAGATGATGATGTCACGGCGGGTTAAAATCCTTCGCGCAAGATAAAAGACTGCAGGGCGGTTCATAAGATATTTTAAGATTGACATGAACCGGTTCAAATCAATCTGGGGCCTAATGTTGGGGATATAACTATTTGTGTAAGCCGCCCAGGAGGGGCCGGGTTACGCAAAGAGGACTCACCAGAGAGAAGCCCAAGACAAGGCATGAAGATGACGGTCATAGGAAGCTTAAGGCCCACAGGCGACTTAAGGCCCGTTGTAGTAAACCGCAGTTATAATATTACTTGTATCATAAGGTAGACTTAACTAGTCACCGAGCCGGACATTGTTTATAAGCCGCCCGGGACTCTGTAAACCGCAGGGCGTCCACCCGTGTATATAAGGGGACGACCCGCTGGCGGCTTAAGGCAAGAAACACCTCATCGAGAGCCAGGCATAGCGTATCTCGCTCCCTGGTCATCGAAACATCAATACCAACCCAACTAGACGTAGGCCTTACCTTCATCGTAAGGGGCCGAACTAGTATAAAACATCTCGTGTCCCTTGTCCCGATTAACCCCTTCAAGCTTCCTAGCTGCGATGGCTCCACAACTAAGTCCTTTCATGAGGACATCTGACGTGACAATTCCACGACCAACTCTGACCTATTTTGTGGATTATTACTCACCGTTTTTGGGTCCCAAAGCGATTTCCATAGTTGTTGAACCCCAAGGTGTCCTGACGTGTTGGTCATCAAAACTCGCAGTTTTGGTCGACTCTGACCCGTTTCATGGACTATTACTCACCGTTTTGGGGTCCCAATGCGATTTCCATGGTTGTTGAACTCCAAATGCGCTTATGTGTCGGTCATCAACAATCACAGTTTGGAACGATTCTGGCCTGTTTCTTGGACTATTACTCAGTTTTGGGGTCCCGGAGTCACTTCCAGGATTGACGAACCGCTGGGTGCGTTTACATGTCGGTCATCAACACTGACAAATTTGGCCGACTCTAGTCTGTTTCGTGCACTATTACTCAGGGTTTTGAGGACCCATAGCGATTTCCACGATTGACGAACCCCAGGTTGCGTTCATGTGTCCGTCGTCAACTCTCACAGTTTTGGCCAATTTTGACCCGTTTCTTGGACTATTACTCACCGTTTTGGGGTCCCAAAGCGATTTGCATGGTTGTTGCACTCCAAGGTGCACTTATGTGTCGGTCATCAACAATCACAGCTTGGGTCGGTTCTGGCCCGTTTCGTGGACTATTAGTCTGTTTTGGGGTCCCGGAGTCATTACCACGATTGACGAACCCGGGGTGCGTTTACGTGTCGGTCATCAAAACTCACATATTTGGCCGATTCTAGTCCGTTTCGTGCAGTAGTACTCAGGGTTCTGGGGACCTAGAGCGATTTCCACGATTGACGAACCTCGGGTGTGTTTATGTGCCCGTCGTCAACACTCATAGTTTTGGCCAATTCTGGCCAGTTTCTTGGACTATTACTCACCATTTGGGGTCCCAAAGCGATTTCCATAGTTGTTGAACCCCAAGGTGTGCATACATGTTGGTCATCAACACGCGCAGTTTTGGCCGATTCTGGCCCGTTTCATGGACTATTACTCACCGTTTTGGGGTCCCAAAGCGATTTACATGGTTGTCGAACTCCAAGGTGCACTTATGGGTCGGTTATCAACAATCACAGTTTGGGCCGATTCTGGCCCGTTTCTTGGACTATTACTCTGTTTTGGGGTCCCGGAGTCATTTCCATGATTGACGAACCCCGGGGTGCGTTTACGTGTCGGTCATTAACACTCACATATTTGGCTGATTCTTGTCCGTTTCATGCACTATTACGCACTGTTTTGGGGACCCAGAGCGATTTCCACGATTGATGAACCCCGGGGTGCGTTTATGTGTCTGTCGTCAACACTCACACTTTTCTCCAATTCTGACCTGTTTCATGGATTATTACTCGCCGTTTTGGAGTCCCAAAGCGATTTCCATAGTTTTTGAACCCCATGGTGTCCTTACGTGTTGGTCATCAAAACTCACAGTTTTTGTCTATTTTGGCCCATTTCATGGACCATTACTCATTGTTTTGGGGTCCCAAAGCGATTTCCAAGGTTGTCGAACTCCAAGGTGCGCTTACGTGTCGGTCATCAACAATCACAGTTTGGGATGATTCTGGCCTGTTTCTTGGACTATTACTCAGTTTTGGGGTCCCAGAGTCATTTCCAGGATTGACGAACCGCGGGGTGCGTTTACGTGTCGGTCATCAACACTCACATATTTGGCCGATTCTAGTCCGTTTCGTGCAGTAGTACTCAGGGTTCTCAGGACCTAGAGCGATTTCCACGATTGACGAACCTCGGGGTGCGCTTATATGTCCGTCGTCAACACTCATAGTTTTGGCCAATTCTGGCCAGTTTCTTGAACTATTACTCACCATTTTGGGGTCCCAAAGCGATTCGCATGGTTGTCGAACTCCAATGTGCACTTATGTGTCGGTCATCAAAAATCACAGTTTGGGCCGATTCTGGCCCGTGTCTTGGACTATTACTCTGTTTTGCGGTCCCGGAGTCATTTTTATGATTGACGAACCCCGGGGTGCATTTACATGTCGGTCATCAACACTCACATATCTGGCTGATTCTAGTCCGTTTCGTGCAGTAGTACTCAGGGTTCTCGGGATCCAGAGCGATCTCCATGATTGATGAACCTCGGGGTGCGTTTATGTGTCAGTCGTCAACAATCTTAGTTTTGACCAATTCTGACCCATTGCTTGGACAATTACTCACCATTTTGGGGTCCTGAAGCGATTTCCATAGTTGTTGAACCCAAAGGTGTGCTTACATGTTGGTCATCAACACTCGTAGTTTTGGCCGACTTGGTTCGTTTCGTGGACTATTACTCACTGTTTTGGGGTCCCAAAGTGATTTACATGGTTGTCGAACTCCAAGGTGCGCATACATGTCGGTCATCAACAATCACAGTTTGGGCCGATTCTGGCCCGTTTCTTGGATTATTACTCTGTTTTGGGGTCCCGTAGTCATTTCCATGATTGACGAATAGCGGGGTGGGTTTACGTGTCGGTCATCAACACTCAAATATTTGGCATATTCTTGTCCGTTTCATGCACTATTACTCACCGTTTTTGGGACCCAGAGCTATTTCCACGATTGATGAACCCCGGGGTGCGTTTATGTGTCTGTCGTCAACACTCACAGTTTTCTCCAATTCTGACCTGATTCGTGGATTATTACTCACCGATTTGGGGTCCCAAAGCGATTTCCATAGTTGCTGAACCCCAAGGTGTCCTTACATGTTGGTCATCAAAACTCGCAGTTTTGGTTGACTTTGGCCCGTTTCATGGACTATTACTCACCGTTTTGGTGTCCCAAAGCGATTTACACGGTTGTCGAACTCCAAGGTGCGCTTACGTGTCGGTCATCAACAATCACAGTTTGGGACGATTCTGGCCTGTTTCTTGGACTATTACTCAGTTTTTGGGTCCCGGAGTCATTTCCAGGATTTACGAACCGCGGGGTGCGCTTACGTGTCGGTTATCAACACTGACATATTTGGCCGACTCTAGTCCATTTTGTGCACTATTACTCAGAGTTTTGGGGACCCAGAGCGATTTCCATGATTGATGAACCCCGGGGTGTGTTCATGTGTCTGTCGTCAACACTCCCAGTTTTGGCCAATTCTGACCCGTTTCTAGGACTATTACTCACCATTTTGGGGTCCCAAAGCGATTTGCATGGTTGTCGAACTCCAAGGTGCGCTTATGTGTTGATCATCAACAATCACAATTTGGGCCGATTCTGGCCCGTTTCGTGGACTATTACTCTGTTTTGGGGTCCCGGAGTCATTTCCACGATTGACGAACCCTGGGGTGCGTTTACGTGTCGGTCATCAACACTCACATATTTGGCCGATTCTAGTCCGTTTCGTGCAGTAGTACTCAGGGTTCTGGGGACCTAGAGCGATTTCCACGATTGACGAACCTCGGGGGTGCGTTTATGTGTCCGTCGTCAACACTCATAGTTTTCGCAAATTCTGGCCCGTTTCTTGGACTACTACTCACCATTTTGGGGTCCCGAAGCGATTTCTATAGTTGTTGAACCCCAAGGTGTGCTTACATGTTGGTCATCAACACTCGCAGTTATGGCCGATTCTGGCCCGTTTCATGGACTATTACTCACCGTTTTGGGGTCCCAAAGTGATTTGCATGGTTGTCGAACTCCAATGTGCACTTATGTGTCGGTCATCAACAATCACAGTTTGGGCCGATTCTGGCCCGTGAATTGGACTATTTCTCTGTTTTGGGGTCCCGGAGTCATTTTTATGATTGACGAACCCCGGGGTGCGTTTACGTGTCGGTCATCAACACTCACATATTTGGCTGATTCTAGTCCGTTTCGTGCAGTAGGACTCAGGGTTCTCGGGACCCAGAGAGATTTCCATGATTGATGAACCTCGGGGTGCGTTTATGTTTCCGTCGTCAACAATCATAGTTGTTGGGGAACATAGTAATTTCAAAAAGTTTCCTACGCGCACGCAAGATCATGGTGATGACATAGCAACAAGAGGGGAGAGTGATGTCCACGTACCCTCGTAGACCGCAAACGGAAGCGTTAACACAACGCGGTTGATGTAGTCATACGTCTTCACGATCCGACAGATCCAAGCACCGAACGTACGGCACCTCCGAGTTCAGCACACGTTCAGCTCGATGACGATCCCCGGGCTCCGATCCAGCAAAGCTTCGGGGATGAGTTTCGTCAGCACGACGGCGTGGTGACGATGATGATGTTCTACCGGCGCAGGGCTTCGCCTAAACTCCGCGACGATATGACCGAGGTGGAATATGGTGGAGGGGGGCACCGCACACGGCTAAGGAACGATCCGTAGATCAACTTGTGTGTCATGGGGTGCCCCCCTGCCCCCGTATATAAAGGAGGGAGGAGGAGGTGCGGCCGGCCCCCTTGGGGTGCGCCTGGAGGAGTCCTACTCCCACCGGGAGGGTTCCGGTAACCCCCCGGTGTTCCGGTAAAATCCCGATTTCACCCGAAACCTTTCCTATGTCCAAACATAGGCTTCCAATATATCAATATTTATGTCTCAACCATTTCGAGACTCCTCGTCATGTCCGTGATCACATTCGGGACAACGAACAAACTTCGGTACATCAAAACTTATAAACTCATAATAAAACTGTCATCATAACATTAAGCGTGCGGACCCTACGGGTTCGAGAACTATGTAGACATCACCTAGAACTATTCTCGGTGAATAAACAATAGCGGAACCTGGATGCCCATATTGGTTCCTACATATTCTACGAAGATCTTTATCGGTCAAACCGCATAACAACATACGTTGTTCCTTTTGTCATCGGTATGTTACTTGCCCGAGATTTGATCGTCGGTATCCAATACCTAGTTCAATCTCGTTACCGGCAAGTCTCTTTACTCGTTCCGTAATGTATCATCCCGTAACCAACTCATTTGGTCACATTGCTTGCAAGGCTTATAATGATGTGCATTACTGAGAGGGCCCAGAGATACCTCTCCGACAATCGGAGTGACAAAACCTAATCTCGAAATACGCCAACTCAACATGTACCTTTGGAGACACCTGTAGTACTCCTTTATAATCACCCAGTTACGTTGTGACGTTTGGTAGTACCCAAAGTGTTCCTCCGGTAAACGGGAGTTGCATAATCTCATAGTTATAGGAACATGTATAAGTCATGAAGAAAGCAATAGCAATATACTAAACGATCAAGTGCTAGGCTAATGGAATGGGTCATGTCAATCACATCATTCTCCTAATGATGTGATCCCATTAATCAAATGACAACACATGTCTATGGTTAGGAAACATAACCATCTTTGATTAATGAGCTAGTCAAGTAGAGGCATACTAGTGACTATATGTTTGTCTATGTATTCACACATGTATCATGTTTCCGGTTAATACAATTCTAGCATGAATAATAAACATTTATCATGATATGAGGAAATAAATAATAACTTTATTATTGCCTCTAGGGCATATTTCCTTCAGTCTCCCACTTGCACTAGAGTCAATAATCTAGATTACATAGTAATGATTCTAACACCCATGGAGTCTTGGTGTTGACCATGTTTTGCTCGTGAGAGTGGCTTAGTCAACGGGTCTGCAACATTCAGGTCCGTATGTATCTTGCAAATCTCTATGTCTCCCACTTGGACTTGGTCCCGAATGGAATTGAAGCGTCTCTTGATGTGCTTGGTCCTCTTGTGAAATCTGGATTCCTTTGCCAAGGCAATTGCACCAGTATTGTCACAGAAGATTTTCATTGGTCCCGATGCACTAGGTATGACACCTAGATCGGAAATGAACTCCTTCATCCAGACTCCTTCATTTGCTGCTTCCGAAGCAGCTATATACTCCGCTTCACATGTAGATCCCGCCACGACACTTTGTTTAGAACTGCACCAACTTACAGCTCCACCGTTTAATAAAAACACGTATCCGGTTTGCGATTTAGAATCGTCCGGATCAGTGTCAAAGCTTGCATCGACGTAACCATTTACGACTAGCTCTTTGTCACCTCCATATACAAGAAACATATCCTTAGTCCTTTTCAGGTATTTCAGGATGTTCTTGACCGCTGTCCAGTGATCCACTCCTGGATTACTTTGGTACCTTCCTGCCAAGCTTCTTGCTAAGCATACGTCAGGTCTGGTACACAGCATTGCATACATGATAGAGCCTATGGCTGAAGCATAGGTAACATCTTTCATTTTCTCTCTATCTTCTGCTGTGGTCGGGCATTGAGTTTGACTCAACTTCACACCTTGTAGTACGAGCAAGAACCCTTTCTTTGCCTGATCCATTTTGAACTTTTTCAAAAAAATTATCAAGGTATGTGCTTTGTGAAAGTCCTATTAAGCGTCTTGATCTATCTCTATAGATCGTGATGCCCAATATGTAAGTAGCTTCTCCGAGGTCTTTCATTGAAAAACTTTTATTCAAGTATCCCTTTATGATATCTAGAAATTCTATATCATTTCCAATTAACAATATGTCATCTACATATAATATCAGATTTCATGGCCTCTAGCCATTTTGCGAAATCTGGGCTCATCATCGCTTCCTCGTAGTTCGTAGATTCATCATGGTCAAGTAACATGACTTCCAGAATTGGATTACCGTACCACTCTGGTGCGGATCTTACTCTAGTAGACCTACGAGGTTCAGTAGAAACTTGGTCTAAAGTTTCATGATCAATATCATTAGCTTCCTCACTAATTGGTGTAGGTGTCACAGGAACTGATTCATGTGATGAACTACTTTCCAATAAGGGAGCAGGTACAATTACCTCATCAAGTTCCACTTTCCTCCCACTCACTTCTTTCGAGAGAAACTCCTTCTCTAGAAAGGATCCATTCTTAGCAACGAATGTCTTGCCTTCGGATCTATGATAGAAGGTATACCCAACTGTTTCTTTTGGGTATCCTATGAAGACACATTTCTCCGATTTAGGTTCGAGCTTATCTGGTTGAAGTTTCTTCACATAAGCATCGCAGCCCCAAACTTTAAGAAACGACAACTTTGGTTTCTTGCCAAACCACAGTTCATAAGGTGTCGTCTCAACGGATTTTGATGGTGCCCTATTTAACGTGAATGCGGCCGTCTCTAAAGCATAACCCCAAAACGATAACGGTAAATCAGTAAGAGACATCATAGATCGCACCATATCTAGTAAAGTACGATTACGATGCTCGGACACACCATTTCGCTGTGGTGTTCCAGGTGGCGTGAGTTGTGAAACTATTCCGCATTGTTTTAAGTGTAGACCAAACTCATAACTGAAATATTCTCCTCCACGATCAGGTCGTAGAAATTTTATTTTCTTGTTACGATGATTTTCCACTTCACTCTGAAATTCTTTGAACTTTTCAAATGTTTCAGACTTGTGTTTCATCAAGTAGATATACCCATATCTGCTCAAATCATCTGTGAAAGTGAGAAAATAATGATACCCGCCGCGAGCCTCAACATTCATTGGACCACAAACATCAGTATGTATGATTTCCAACAAATCTGTTGCTCTCTCCATAGTACCGGAGAACGGTGTTTTAGTCATCTTGCCCATGAGGAACGGTTCGCAAGTACCAAGTGATTCATAATCAAGTGATTCCAAAATTCCATCAGTATGGAGTTTCTTCATGCGCTTTACACCGATATAACCTAAACGGCAGTGCCACAAATAAGTTGCACTGTCATTATTAACTCTGCATCTTTTGGTTTCAACACTATGAATATGTGTATCACTACTATCGAGATTCAATAAAAATGGAGCACTCTTCAAGGGTGCATGACCATAAAAGATATTACTCATATAAATAGAACAACCATTATTCTTTGATTTAAATGAATAACCGTCTCGCATCAAACAAGATCAAGATATAATGTTCATGCTCAACGCTGGCACCAAATAACAATTATTCAGGTCTAAAACTAATCTCGAAGGTAGATGTAGAGGTAGTGTGCTGACTGCGATCACATCGACTTTAGAACCGTTTCCCACGCGCATCGTCACCTCATCCTTGGCCAGTGCTCGCTTATTCCGTAGTCCCTGTTTCGAGTTGCAAATGTTAGGAACAGAACCAGTATCAAATACCCAGGTGCTACTGCGAGCTCTAGCAAGGTACACATCAATAACATGTATATCACATATACCTTTGTTCACCTTGCCATCCTTCTTATCCGCCAAATACTTGGGGCAGTTCTGCTTCCAGTGTCCAGTCTGCTTGCAGTAGAAGCACTCAGTTTCAGGCTTAGGTCCAGACTTGGGTTTCTTCTCTTGAGCAACAACTTGCTTGCTGTTCTTCTTGAAGTTCCCCTTCTTCTTCCCTTTTCCCTTTTGCATGAAACTAGTGGTTTTGTTAACCATTAAAACTTTATGCTCCTTGTTGATTTCTACCTCCGCGGCTTTCAGCATTGCGAAGAGCTCGGGAATAGTCTTGTTCATCCCTTGCATATTATAGTTCATCACGAAGCTCTTGTAGCTTGGTGGCAGTGATTGAAGAATTCTATCAATGACGCTATCATCAGGAAGATTCACTCCCAGTTGAATCAAGTGATTATTATACCCAGACATTTTGAGTATATGTTCACTGACAGAACTATTCTCCTCCATCTTGCAGCTATAGAACTTATTGGAGACTTCATATCTCTCAATCCGGGCATTTGCTTGAAATATTAACTTCAACTCCTGGAACATCTCATATGCTCCATGATGTTCAAAACGTCGTTGAAGACCCGGTTCTAAGCCGTAAAGCATGGCACACTGAACTATCGAGTAGTCATCAGCTTTGCTCTGCCAGACGTTCTTAACGTTGTCAGTTGCATCAGTAGCAGGCCTGGCACCCAGCGGTGCTTCCAGGACGTAACTTTTCTGTGCAGCAATGAGGATAATCCTCAGGTTGCGGACCCAGTCCGTGTAATTGCTACCATCATCTTTCAACTTTGCTTTCTCAAGGAACACATTAAAATTCAACGGAACAACAGCACGAGCCATCTATCTACAACAAACATAGATAAGCAAAATACTATCAGGTACTAAGTTCATGATAAATTTAAGTTCAATTAATCATATTACTTAAGAACTCCCACTTAGACAGACATATCTCTAGTCATCTAAGTGATCACGTGATCCAAATCAACTAAACCATAACCGATCATCACGTGAGATGGAGTAGTTTTCAATGGTGAACATCACTATGTTGATCATATCTACTATATGATTCACGCTCGACCTTTCGGTCTCCGTGTTCTGAGGCCATATCTGCATATGCTAGGCTCGTCAAGTTTAACCTAAGTATTCTGCGTGTGCAAAACTGGCTTGCACCCGTTGTAGATGGACGTAGAGCTTATCACACCCGATCATCACGTGGTGTCTGGGCACGACGAACTTTGGCAATGGTGCATACTCAGGGAGAACACTTCTTGATAATTTTAGTGAGAGATCATCTTAAAATGCTACCGTCAATTAAAGCAAGATAAGATGCATAAAGGATTAACATCACATGCAATCAATATAAGTGATATGATATGGCCATCATCATCTTGTGCTTGTGATCTCCATCTCCGAAGCACCGTCGTGATCACCATCATCACCGGTGCGACACCTTGATCTTCATCGTAGCATCGTTGTCGTTTACGCCATCTATTGCTTCTACAACTATCGCTACCGCTTAGTGATAAAGTAAAGCAATTACAGGGCGTTTGCATTTCATACAATAAAGCGACAACCATATGGCTCCTGCCAGTTGCCGATAACTTCGGTTACAAAACATGATCATCTCATACAATAAAATATAGCATCACGTTTTGACCATATCACATCACAACATGCCCTACAAAAACAAGTTAGACGTCCTCTACTTTGTTGTTGCAAATTTTACGTGGCTGCTACGGGCTTAGCAAGAACCGTTCTTACCTGCGCATCAAAACCACAACGATAGTTCGTCAAGTTAGTGCTGTTTTAACCTTCGCAAGGACCGGGCGTAGCCACACTCGATTCAGCTAAAGTGAGAGAGACAGACACCCGCCAGCCACCTTTAAGCACAAGTGCTTGCAACGGTGAAACCAGTCTCGCGTAAGCGTACGCGTAATGTCCGTCCGGGCCGCTTCATCTCACAATACCGCCGAACCAAAGTATGACATGATGGTAAGCAGTATGACTTGTATCGCCCACAAATCACTTGTGTTCTACTCGTGCATATAACATCAACGCATAAAACCTAGGCTCTGATATCACTGTTGGGGAATGTAGTTTATCTCAAAAAAATTCCTACGTGCACGCAAGATCATGGTGATGACATAGCAACGAGAGGGGAGAGTGATGTCCACGTACCCTCGTAGACCGCAAACGGAAGCGTGAACACAACGCAGTTGATGTAGTCATTCGTCTTCACGATCCGACCGATCCAAGCACCGAACGTACGGCACCTCCGAGTTCAGCACACGTTCAGCTCGATGACGATCCCCGGGCTCCGATCCAGCAAAGCTTCGGGGATGAGTTCCGTCAGCACGATGGCGTGGTGACGATGATGATGTTCTACCGACGTAGGGCTTCGCCTAAACTCCGCGACGATATGACCGAGGTGGAATATGGTGGAGGGGGGCACCGCACACGGCTAAGGAACGATCCTTAGATCAACTTGTGTGTCATGGGGTGCCCCCGTGCCCCCGTATATAAAGGAGGGAGGGGGAGGTGCAGCCGGCCCCCTTGGGGTGCGCCTGGAGGAGTCCTACTCCCACCGGGAGTAGGACTCCCCCCTCTTGCCTTGGTGGAGAAGAAAAGGGGGGAGGGGAAAGAGGAGAGGGGGCGCCGCCCCCCCCTTCCTTGTCCTATTCGGACTAGTGGGGGGAGGGGGCGCGCAGCCTGCCCTGGCCGGCCCTCCTCTTCTCCCTCATGGCCCACAAAGGCCCATTAACCCCCGGGAGGGTTCTGGTAACCCCCCGGTGTTCCGGTAAAATCCCGATTTTACCCGGAACCTTTCCGATGTCCAAATATAGGCTTCCAATATATCAATCTTTATGTCTCGACCATTTCGAGACTCCTCGTCATGTCCGTGATCACATTCGGGACTCCGAACAAACTTAGGTACATCAAAACTTATAAACTCAGAATAAAACTGTCATCGTAACGTTAAGTGTGCGGACCCTACGGGTTCGAGAACTATGTAGACATGACCTAGAACTATTCTCGGTGAATAACCAATAGCAGAACCTGGATGCCCATATTGGTTCCTACATATTCTACGAAGATCTTTATCGGTCAAACCGCATAACAACATATGTTGTTCCTTTTGTCATCGGTATGTTACTTGCCCGAGATTTGATCGTCGGTATCCAATACCTAGTTCAATCTCGTTACCGGCAAGTCTCTTTATTCGTTCCATAATGTATCATCCCGTAACCAACTCATTTGGTCACATTGCTTGCAAGGCTTATAATGATGTGCATTACCGAGAGGGCCCAGAGATACCTCTCCGACAATCGGAGTGACAAAACCTAATCTCGAAATACGCCAACTCAACATGTACCTTTGGAGACACCTGTAGTACTCCTTTATAATCACCCAGTTACGTTGTGACATTTGGTAGTACCCAAAGTGCTCCTCCGGTAAACGGGAGTTGCATAATCTCATAGTTATAGGAACATGTATAAGTCATGAAGAAAGTAATAGCAATATACTAAACGATCAAGTGCTAGGCTAACGGAATGGGTCATGTCAATCACATCATTCTCCTAATGATGTGATCCCATTAATCAAATGACAACACATGTCTATGGTTAGGAAACATAACCATCTTTGATTAATGAGCTAGTCAAGTAGAGGCATACTAGTGACTATATGTTTGTCTATGTATTCACACATGTATCATGTTTCCGGTTAATACAATTCTAGCATGAATAATAAACATTTATCATGATACGAGGAAATAAATAATAACTTTATTATTGCCTCTAGGGCATATTTCCTTCAATATTTTTGACCAATTCTGACCCATTGCTTGGACAATTACTCACCGTTTTGGGGTCCCGAAGCGATTTCCATAGTTGTTGAACCCCAAGATGTGCTTACATGTTAGTCATCAACACTCGCAGTTTTGGCTGATTCTAGCCCATTTCATGGACTATTACTCACCGTTTCGGGGTCCTAAAGCGATTTACATGGTTGTCGAACTCCAAGGTGCGCATACGTGTCGGTCATCAACAATCACAGTTTGGGCCGATTCTGGCCCGTTTCTTGGACTATTACTCTGTTTTGGGGTCCCGTAGTCATTTCCATGATTGATGAACACCGGAGTGGTTTACGTGTCGGTCATCAACACTCAAATATTTGGCATATTCTTGTCCGTTTCATGCACTATTACTCACCGTTTTTGGGACCCAGAGCGATTTCCATGATTGATGAACCCCGGGGTGCGTTTATGTGTCTGTCGTCAACACTCATAGTTTTCTCCAATTCTAACCTGTTTCGTGGATTATTACTCACCGATTTGGGGTCCCCAAGCGATTTGCATAGTTGCTGAACCCCAATGTGTCCTTACATGTTGGTCATCAAAACTCGCAGTTTTGGTCGACTTTGGCCCGTTTCATGGACTATTACTCACCGTTTTGGGGTCCCAAAGCGATTTCCATGGTTGTCGAACTCCAAGGTGCACTTACGTGTCGGTCATCAACAATCACAGTTTGGGACGATTCTGGCCTGTTTCTTGGAATATTACTCAGTTTTGGGGTCCCGGAGTCATTTCCAGGATTTACGAACCGCGGGGTGCGCTTACGTGTCGGTTATTAACACTGACATATTTGGCCGACTCTAGTCCGTTTTGTGCACTATTACTCAGAGTTTTGGGGACCCAGAGCGATTTCCATGATTGACGAACCCCGGGGTGCGTTCATGTGTCTGTCGTCAACACTCACAGTTTTGGCCAATTCTGACTCGTTTCTTGGACTATTACTCACTGTTTTGGGGTCCCAAAGCGATTTGCATGGTTGTCGAACTCCAAGGTGCACTTATGTGTCGGTCATCAACAATCACAGTTTGGGCCGATTCTGGCCCGTTTCTTGACTATTACTCTGTTTTGGCGTCCCTGAGTCATTTCCTTGATTGACGAACCCCGGGGTGCGTTTATGTGTCGGTCATCAACACTCACATATTTGGCCGATTCTAGTCTGTTTAGTGTAGTAGTACTCAAGGTTCTAGGGATCCAGAGCGATTTCCACGATTGACGAACCTCGGGGTGCGTTTATGTTTCAGTCGTCAACGCTCATAGTTTTGGCCAATTCTGACCCGTCTCTTGGACTATTACTAGCCGTTTTGGGGTCCCGAAGGGAATTCCATTCTTGTTGGACCCCAAGTTGTGCTTACATGTTGGTCATGAACACTCGCATTTTTGATCGATTCTGGCCTGTTTCATGGACTATTACTCACTGGTTTGGGGTCCCAAAGCGATTGACATGGTTGTCGAACTCCAAGGTGCACTTATGTGTCGGTCATCAACAATCATAGTTAGTGGCGATTCTGTCCTGTTTCTTGGACTATTACTCTATTTTGGGGTCCCGGAGTCATTTCCATGATGGACGAACCCCAGGGTGCGTTTACGTGTCGGTCATCGACACTCACATAATTGGCCGATTCTTGTCCATTTCATGCACTATTACTCTCTGTTTTGGGGACACAGAGAGATTTCCACGATTGACGAGCCCCGGGGTGCGTTCATGTGTCCATCGTGAACACTCAGAGTTTTGGCCAATTCTGACCCGTTTCTTGGATTATCATTCACCATTTTGGGGTTCCGAATTGATTTCCATAGTTGTTGAACCCCACAGTTTTGGCCGACTCTGGCCGGTTTCATGGACTATTACTCACAGTTTTGGGGTCCCAAAGCGATTTCCATGGTTGTCGAACTCCAAGGTGCGCTTACGAGTTGGTCATCAACAATCACAGTTTGGGCCGATTCTGGCCCGTTTCTTGGAGTATTACTCACTGTTTTTGGTTCCCGAAGTGATTTCCATAGTTGTTGAACCCCAAGGTGTGCTTACATGTTGGTCATCAACACTCGCAGTTTGGGACGATTCTGGCTCGTTTCATGGACTATTACTCACCGTTTTGGGGTCCCAGAGTGATTTACATTGTTGTCGAACTCCAAGGTGCGTTTACGTGTCGGTCATCAACAATCACAGTTTTGGCCGATTTTGGTTCGTTTCGTGGACTATTACTCACAGTTTTGGGGTCCCAAAGCGATTTCCATGGTTGTCGAAGTCCAAGGTGCTTATGTGTCGGTCATCAACAATCACAATTTGGGCCGATTCTGACCCGTTTCTTGGACTATTACTCCGTTTTGGGGTCCCGGAGTCATTTCCTTGATTGACGAACCCCGGGATGCCTTTATGTGTCGGTCATCAAGACTCATATATTTGGCTGATTCTTGTCTGTTTCATGCACTATTACTCACTGTTTTGGGGACCCAGAGCGATTTCCACGATTGATGAACCCCGGGGTGCGTTTATGTGTCTGTCGTCAATACTCACAGTTTTGGTCAAATCTGGCCCGTTTCATGGACTATTACTCACCGTTTTGGGGTCCCAAAGCGATTTCCAGGGTTGTCGAACTCCAAGATGTGCTTACGTGTCGGTCATCAACAATAACAGTTTGGGACGATTCTGGCCTGTTTCTTGGACTATTACTCAGTTTTGGGGTCCCGGAGTCATTTCCAGGATTGACGAACCATGGGGTGTGTTTACGTGCCGTTTCGTGCGCTATTACTCAGGGTTTTGGGGACGCGGAGCGATTTCCACGATTGACGAACCCAGGGTGCGTTCATGTGTCCGTTGTCAACACTCACGGTTTTCGCAAATTCTGACCCATTTCTTGGACTATTACTCATCCTTTTGGGGTCCCAAAGCGATTCGCATGGTTGTCGAACTCCAAGGTGTGCTTATGTGTCGGTCATCAACAATCACAGTTTGGGCCGATTCTGGCCCGTTTCTTGGACTATTACTATGTTTTGGGGTCCCAGAGTCATTTCCATGATTGGCGAACCCCGGGGTGCATTTACATGTCGGTCATCAACACTCACATATTTGGCCGATTCTAGTCCGTTTCGTGTAGTAGTACTCAGGTTTCTAGGGATCCAGGGCGATTTCCACGATTGACGTACCTCAGGGTGCGTTTATGTGTCCGTCGTCAACACTCACAGTTTTGGCCAATTCTGACCCGTTTCTTGGACTATTACTCACCGTTTTGGGGTCCCGAATAGATTTCCATAGTTGTTGAAACCCAAGCTGTGCTTACGTGTTGGTCATCAACACTCGCAGTTTTGGCTGACTCTGGCCCTTTTCATGGACTATTACTCACAGTTTTGGGGTCCCAAAGCGATTTCCATGGTTGTCGAACTCCAAGGTGCGCTTACGTGTCGGTCATCGACAATCACTGTTTGGGCCGATTCTGGCCCGTTTCTTGGAGTATTACTCAGTTTCGGGTCCCGGAGTCATTTCCATGATTGACGAACCTCGGGGTGCGTTTACGTGTCGGTCATAAACACTCACATATTTGGCTGATTTTAGTCCGTTTCGTGCAGTAGTACTCAGGGTTTTGGGGACCCAAAACGATTTCCATGATTGATGAACCCCGTGGTGCGTTTATGTGTCTGTCGTCAACACTCACAGTTTAGGACAATTCTGACCCATTTCTTGGACTATTACTGACCATTTTGGGGACCCGAAGCGATTTCCATAGTTGTTGAACCCCAAGATGTGCTTACATGTTGGTCATGAACTCTCGCAGTTTTGGCCGATTCTGGCCCGTTTCATGGACTATTACTCACCGTTTTGGGGTCCCAAAGCGATTTTCATGGTTGTCGAACTCCAAGGTGCGCTTATGTGTCGGTCATCAACAATCACAATATGGGCCGATTCTGGCCCGTTTGTTGGACTATTACTCTGTTTTGGGGTCCCGCAGTCATTTCCATGACTGATGAACCCCGGGTGCGTTTACGTGTCGGTCATCAACACTCACATATTTTGCCGATTCTAGTCCGTTTCGTGCAGTAGTACTCAGGGTTCTGGGGACCCAGAGCGATTTCCACGATTGACGAACCTCGGTGTGCGTTTATGTGTCCATCGTCAACACTCATAGTTTTGGCCAATTCTGACCCATTTCTTGGACTATTACTCGCCATTTTGGGATCCCTAAGCGACTTCCATAGTTGTTGAACCTCAAGGTCTGCTTACATGTTGGTCATCAACACTCACAGTTTTGGCCGACTTGGTTCGTTTCGTGGACTATTACTCACTGTTTTGGGGTCCCAAAGTGATTTACATTGTTGTCGAACTCCAAGGTGCGTTTACGTGTCGGTCATCAACAATCACAGTTTGGGCCTATTCTGACCCGTTTCTTCGACTATTACTCTGTTTTGGGGTCCCGGAGTCATTTCCATGATTCATGAACCCCGGGGTTCCTTTACGTGTCGATCATCAACACTCACATATTTGGCTGATTCTTGTCCGTTTCATGCACTATTACTCACTGTTTTGGGGACCCAGAGCGATTTCCACGATTGATGAACCCCGGGGTGCGTTTATGTGTCTATCATCAACACTCACAGTTTTCTCCAATTCTGACCTGTTTCGTGGATTATTACTCACCGTTTTGGGGTCCAAAAGTGATTTCCATAGTTGTTGAACCCCAAGGTGTCCTTACGTGTTGGTCATCAAAACTCGTAGTTTTGCTCGACTCTGGCCCGTTTCATGGACTATTACTCACCGTTTTGGGGTCCCAAAGCGATTTCCAGGGTTGTCGAACTCCAAGGTGCGCTTACGTGTCGGTCATCAACAATCACAGTTTGGGGCAGTTGTGGCCTGTTTCTTGGACTATTACTCAGTTTTGGGGTCCCAGAGTCATTTCCAGGATTGACAAACCGCGAGGTGCGTTTACATGTCGGTCATCAATACTGACATATTTGGCCGACTCTAGTCTGTTTCCTGCACTATTACTCAGGGTTTTGGGGCCCAGAGCGATTTCCACGATTGACGAATCCCGGGGTGCGTTCATGTGTCCATCATCAACACTCATAGTTTTGGCCAATTCTGGCCCGTTTCTTGGACTATTGTTCATCGTTTTGGGGTCCCAAAGCAATTTGCATGGTTGTCGAACTCCAAGGTGTGCTTATGTGTCGGTCATCAACAATCACAGCTTGGGCCGATTCTAGCCTGTGTCTTGGACTATTACTATGTTTTGGGGTCCCAGAGTCATTTCCATGATTGGTGAACCCCGGGGTGCGTTTACGTGTCGGTCATCAACACTCACATATTTGGCCGATTCTAGTCCGTTTCGTGTAGTAGTACTCAGGGTTGTAGGGATCCAGGGCGATTTCCATGATTGACGAACCTCGGGGTGTGTTTATGTGTCCGTTGTCAACACTCATAGTTTTTGGCAAATTCTGGCTCGTTTCTTGGACTATTACTCACCGTCTTGGGGTCCCGAAGAGATTTCCATAGTTGTTGAACCCCAAGGTGTGCTTACATGTTGGTCATCAACACTCACAGTTCTAGCCTGTTTCATTGACTATTACTCATCGTTTTGGGGTCCCAAAGCGATTTACATGGTTGTCGAACTCCAAGGTGTGCTTACGTATCGGTCATCAACAATCATAGTTTGGGCCGATTCTGGCCGTTTCTTGGACTATTACTCTGCTTTGGGGTCCCCGAGTCATTTCCATGATTGACGAACCCCGGAGTGCGTTTATGTGTCGGTCCTCAACACTCACATATTTCACCGATTCTTGTCCGTTTCATGCACTATTACTCTCCGTTTTGGGGTCCCAAAGCGATTTCCATGGTTGTCGAATTCCAAGGTGCGCTTACGTGTCGGTCATCAACAATCACAGTTTGGGACGATTCTGGCCTGTTTCTTGGACTATTACTCAGTTTTGAGGTCCTGGAGTCATTTCCAGGATTGATGAACCGCGGGGTGCGTTTACGTGTTGGTCATCAACACTGAAGTATTTGGCCGACTCTAGTCCGTTTTGTGCACTATTACTCAGGGTTTTGGGGACCAAGAGCGATTTCCACGATTGACGGACCCCGGGGTGCGTTCATGTGTCCGTCGTCAACACTCACAGTTTTGGCCAATTCTGACCCGTTTCTTGGACTATTACTCACCGTTTTGGTGTCCCGAATCGATTTCCATAGTTGTTGAAACCCAAGCTCTGCTTACGTGTTGGTCATCAACACTCGCAGTTTTGGCCGACTCTGGCCTGTTTCATGGACTATTACTCACAGTTTTGGGGTCCCAAAGCGATTTCCATGGTTGTCAAACTCGAAGGCGCGCTTATGTGTCGGTCATCAACAATCACAGTCTGGGCCGATTCTGGCCCATTTGTTGGAGTATTACTCAGTTTTGGGGTCCCAGAGTCATTTCCATGATTGACGAACCTCGGGGTGCGTTTACGCGTCGGTCATAAACACTCACATATTTGGCCGATTTTAGTCCGTTTCGTGCACTAGTACTCAGGGTTTTGGGGAACCAAAGCGATTTCCATGATTGATGAACCCCGTGAAGTGTTTATGTGTATGTCGTCAACACTCACAGTTTAGGACAATTCTAACCCGTTTCTTGGACTATTACTCACCATTTTGGGGTCCCGAAGCGATTTCCATAGTTGTTGAACCCCAAGATGTGCTTACATGTTGGTCATCAACACTCGCAGTTTTGGCCGATTCTCGCCCGTTTCATGGACTATTACTCACCGTTTTGGGGTCCCAAAGCGATTTTCATGGTTGTCGAACTCCAAGGTGCGCTTATGTGTCAGTCATCAACAATCACTGTTTGGGCCAATTCTAGCCCGTTTTTTGGACTATTACTCTGTTTTGGGGTCCCGTAGTCATTTCCATGATTGACGAACCCCGGGGTGCGTTTACGTGTCGGTCATCAACACTCACATATTTGGCCGATTCTAGTCTGTTTCGTGCAGTAGTACTCAGGGTTCTGGGGACCCAGAGCGATTTCCACGATTGACGAACCTCGGTGTGCGTTTATGTCTCCGTCGTCAACACTCATAGTTTCGGCCAATTCTGACCCATTTCTTGGACTATTACTCACCGTTTTGGGGTCCCGAAGCGATTTCCATAGTTGTTGAACCCCATGGTGTGCTTACATGTTGGTCATCAACAATCACAGTTTGGGACGATTCTGGCCTGTTTTTTAGACTATTACTCAGTTTTGGGGTCCCGGAGTCATTTCCAGGATTGACGAACCGCGGGGTGCGTTTACGTGTCGGTCATCAACACTGACATATTTGGCCGACTCTAGTCCGTTTTGTGCAGTATTACTCAGGGTTTTGGGGACCCAGAGCGATTCCCACGATTGACAAACCCCGGGGTGCGTTCATGTGTCTGTCTTCAACACTCACAGTTTTGGCCAATTCTGACCTGTTTCTTGGACTACTACTCACCGTTTTGGGGTCCCGAATCGATTTCCATTGTTGTTGAACCCCAAGGTGTGCTTACGTGTTGGTCATCAACACTCGCAGTTTTGGCCGACTCTGGCCCATTTCATGGACTATTACTCACAGTTTTGGGGTCCCAAAGCGATTTCCATGGTTGTCGAACTCCAAGGTGCGCTTATGTGTCGGTCATCAACAATCACAGTCTGGGCCGATTCTGGCCCGTTTGTTGGAGTATTACTCAGTTTTGGGGTCCCGGAGTCATTTCCATGATTGATGAACCTCGGGGTGCGTTTACGTGTCGGTCATAAACACTCACATATTTGGCCGATTTTAGTCCGTTTCATGCACTAGTACTCAGGGTTTTGGGGACCCAAAGCGATTTCCATGATTGACGAACCCCGTGGTGCGTTTATGTGTCTGTCGTGAACACTCACAGTTTAGGACAATTCTGGCCCGTTTCATGGACAATTACTCACCGTTCTGGGGTCCCAAAGCGATTTTCATGGTTGTCGAATTCCAAGGTGCGCTTATGTGTCGGTCATCAACAATCACAGTTTGGGCCTATTCTAGCCCGTTTGTTGGACTATTACTCTGTTTTGGGGTCCCGGAGTCATTTCCATGATTGACGAACCCCGGGGTGCGTTTACGTGTCGGTCATCAACACTCACATATTTGGCCGATTCTAGTCTGTTTCGTGCAGTAGTACTCAGGGTTCTGGGGACCCAGAGCGATTTCCACGATTGATGAACCTCGGTGTGCGTTTATGCCTCCGTCGTCAACACTCCAAGGTGCGCTTACATGTCGGTCATCAACAATCACAGTTTGGGTCGATTCTGGCCCGTTTCTTGGAGTATTACTCAGTTTTGGGGTCCCGGAGTCATTTCCATGATTGACGAACCCCGTGGTGCGTTTATGTGTCTGTCGTCAACACTCACGGTTTTCTCCAATTCTGACCTGTTTCGTGGATTATTACTCACCGATTTGGGGTCCCCAAGCGATTTGCATAGTTGTTGAACCCCAATGTGTCCTTACATGTTGGTCATCAAAACTCGCAGTTTTGGTCGACTTTGGCCCGTTTCATGGACTATTACTCACCGTTTTGGGGTCCCAAAGCGATTTCCATGGTTGTCGAACTCCAAGGTGCACTTACGTGTCGGTCATCAACAATCACAGTTTGGGACGATTCTGGCCTGTTTCTTGGAATATTACTCAGTTTTGGGGTCCCGGAGTCATTTCCAGGATTTACGAACCGCGGGGTGCGTTTACGTGTCGGTCATCAACACTGACATATTTGGCCGACTCTAGTCCGTTTTGTGCAGTATTACTCAGGGTTTTGGGGACCCAGAGCGATTTCCACGATTGACAAACCCCGGGGTGCGTTCATGTGTCCGTCTTCAACACTCACAGTTTTGGCCAATTCTGACCCGTTTCTTGGACTATTACTCACTGTTTTGGGGTCCCGAATCGATTTCCATTGTTGTTGAACCCCAAGGTGTGCTTACGTGTTGGTCATCAACACTCGCAGTTTTGGCCGACTCTGGCCCGTTTCATGGACTATTACTCACAGTTTTGGGGTCCCAAAGCGATTTCCATGGTTGTCGAACTCCAAGGTGCGCTTATGTGTCGGTCATCAACAATCACAGTCTGGGCCGATTCTGGCCCGTTTGTTGGAGTATTACTCAGTTTTGGGGTCCCGGAGTCATTTCCATGATTGATGAACCTCGGGGTGCGTTTACGTGTCGGTCATAAACACTCGCATATTTGGCCGATTTTAGTCCGTTTCATGCACTAGTACTTAGGTTTTTGGGGACCCAAAGCGATTTCCATGATTGACGAACGCCGGGGTGCGTTCATGTGTCTGTCGTCAACACTCACAGTTTTGGCCAATTCTGACTCGTTTCTTGGACTATTACTCACTGTTTTGGGGTCCCAAAGCGATTTGCATGGTTGTCGAACTCCAACGTGCACTTATGTGTCGGTCATCAACAATCATAGTTTGGGCCGATTCTGGCCCGTTTCTGGACTATTACTCTGTTTTGGCGTCCCTGAGTCATTTCCTTGATTGACGAACCCCGGGGTGCGTTTACGTGTCGGTCATCAACACTCACATATTTGGCCGATTCTAGTCTGTTTAATGTAGTAGTACTCAAGGTTCTAGGGATCCAGAGCGATTTCCACGATTGACGAACCTCGGGGTGCGTTTATGTTTCAGTCGTCAACGCTCATATATTTGGCCAATTCTGACCCGTCTCTTGGACTATTACTAGCCGTTTTGGGGTCCCGAAGGGAATTCCATTCTTGTTGGACCCCAAGTCTTGCTTACATGTTGGTCATCAACACTCGCATTTTTTATCGATTCAGGCCTGTTTCATGGACTATTACTCACTGTTTTGGGGTCCCAAAGCGATTGACATGGTTGTCGAACTCCAAGGTGCACTTATGTGTCGGTCATCAACAATCATAGTTAGTGGCGATTCTGTCCCGTTTCTTGGACTATTACTCTATTTTGGGGTCCCGGAGTCATTTCCATGATGGACGAACCCCAGGGTGCGTTTACGTGTCGGTCATCGACACTCACATAATTGGCCGATTCTTGTCCATTTCATGCACTATTACTCTCTGTTTTGGGGACCCAGAGAGATTTCCACGATTGACGAGCCCCGGGGTGCGTTCATGTGTCCATCGTGAACACTCAGAGTTTTGGCCAATTCTGACCCGTTTCTTGGATTATCATTCACCGTTTTGGGGTTCCGAATCGATTTCCATAGTTGTTGAACCCCGCAGTTTTGGCCGACTCTGGCCAGTTTCATGGACTATTAATCACAGTTTTGGGGTCCCAATGCGATTTCCATGGTTGTCGAACTCCAAGGTGCGCTCACGAGTTGGTCATCAACAATCACAGTTTGGGCCGATTCTGGCCCGTTTCTTGGAGTATTACTCAGTTTTGGGGTCCCGGAGTCATTTCCATGATTGACGAACCCCGTAGTGTGTTTATGTGTCTGTCGTCAACACTCATCGTTTTTGCCAATTCTGACCCGTTTCTTGGACTATTACTCACCATTTTTGGGTCCCAAAGCGATTTCCATAGTTGTTGAACCCCAAGATGTGTTTACATGTTGGTCATCAACACTCGCAGTTTTGGCCAATTCTGGCCCGTTTCATGGACTATTACTCATCGTTTTGGGGTCCCAAAGTGATTTACAAGGTTGTCGAACTACAAGGTGCGCTTACCTGTCGGTCATCAACAATCACAGTTTGGTCTGATTCTGGCCCCTTTCTTGGACTATTACTCCGTTTTCGGGTCGCAGAGTCATTTCCATGATTGATGAACCCCAGGGTGCGTTTACATATCGGTCATCAACACTCGCATATTTGGACGATTCTAGTCCATTTCATGCACTATTACTCGGGGTTTTGGGGACCCAGAGCGATTTCCATGATTGACGAACCCCGGGGTGCGTTTATGTGTCTGTCGTCAACACTTACAGTTTTCGCCAATTCTGACCCGTTTCTTGGACTATTACTCAATGTTTTGGGGTCCCGAAGCAATTTCCATAGTTGTTGAACCCCAAGATGTGCTTACATGTTGGTCATCAACACCCGAAATTTTGGCCGATTCTGGCCCGTTTCATGGACTATTATTCACTGTTTTGGGGTCCCAAAGCGATTTGCATGGTTGTCGAACTCCAAGGTGCGCTTATGTGTCAGTCATCAACAATCACAGTTTGGGACTATTCTGGCCCGTTTCTTGGACTATTACTCTGTTTTGGGGTCCCTGAGTCATTTCCATGATTGACGAACCCTGGGGTGCGTTTACGTGTCAGTCATCAACACTCACATATTTGGTCGATTCTAGTCTGTTTCGTGCAGTAGTACTCAGGGTTCTGGGGACCCACAGAGATTTCCACGATTGACGAGCCCCGGGGTGCGTTCATGTGTCCATCGTGAACACTCAGAGTTTTGGCCAATTCTGGCCCGTTTCTTGGATTATCACTCACCGTTTTGGGGTTCGGAATCAATTTCCATAGTTGTTGAAGTCCAAGATGTGCTAACGTGTTCGTCATCAACACTCACAGTTTTGGCCAATTCTGACCTGTTTCTTGGACTATTACTCGGTTTTGGGGTCCAGGAGTCATTTCCAGGATTGACGAACCGCGGGGTGCGTTTACGTGTCGGTCATCAACACTGACATATTTGGCCGACTCTAGTCCGTTTTGTGCACTATTACTCAGGGTTTTGGGAACCTAGAGCGATTTCCACGATTGACGAACCCCGGGGTGCGTTCATGTGTCCGTCGTCTTGGACTATTACTCACCGTTTTGGCCAATTCTGACCCGTTTCTTGGACTATTACTCACCGTTTCGGGGTCCCAAATCGATTTCCATAGTTGTTGAAACCCAAGGTGTACTTACGTGTTGGTCGTCAACACTCACAGTTTTGGGGTCCCAAAGCAATTTCCATGGTTGTCGAACTCCAAGGTGCGCTTACGTGTTGGTCATCAACAATCGCAGTTTGGGTCGATTCTGGCCCGTTTCTTGGAGTATTACTCAGTTTTGGGGTCCCGGAGTCATTTCCATGATTGACGAACCCCATGGTGCGTTTATGTGTCTGTCGCCAACACTCATAGTTTTTGCCAATTCTGACCCGTTTCTTGGACACTCACCGTTTTTGGGTCCCGAAGCGATTTCCAGAGTTGTTAAACTCCAAGATGTGCTAACGTGTTCGTCATACACACTCGGAGTTTTGGCCGATTCTGGCCCATTTCATGGACTATTACTCACCGTTTTCGGGTCCCAAAGCGATTTTCATGGTTGTCGAACTCCAAGGTGCACTTATGTGTCGGTCATCAGCAATCACAGTTTGGGCCGATTCTTGCCAATTTGTTGGACTATTACTCTGTTTTGGGGTCCCGGAGTCATTTCCATGATTGATGAACCCCGGGGTGCGTTTACGTGTCGGTCATCAACACTCACATATTTGGCTGATTCTAGTCCGTTCCGTGCAGTAGTACTCAGGGTTCTGGGGACCCAGAGCGACTTCCACGATTGACGAACCTCGGTGTGCGTTTATGTGTCCAGCGTCAACACTCATAGTTTTGGCCAATTCTGACCCATTTCTTGGACTATTACTCACTGTTTTGGGTTCCCGAAGTGATTTCCATAGTTGTTGAACCCCAAGGTGTGCTTACATGTTGGTCATCAACACTCGTAGTTTTGGCCGACTTAGTTTATTTCATGGACTATTACTCACTGTTTTGGGGTCCCAAAGTGATTTACATTGTTGCCGAACTCCAAGGTGCGTTTACGTGTCGGTCATCAACAATCACAGTTTTGGCCGATTTTGGTTCGTTTCGTGGACTATTACTCACAGTTTTGGGGTCCCAAAGCGATTTCCATGGTTGTCGAAGTCCAAGTTGCGCTTATGTGTCGGTCATCAACAATCACAATTTGGGCCGATTCTGACCCGTTTCATGGACAATTACTCCGTTTTGGGGTCCCGGAGTCATTTCCTTGATTGACGAACCCCGGGGTGCCTTTACGTGTCGGTCATCAAGACTCATATATTTGGCTGATTCTTGTCTGTTTCATGCACTATTACTCACTGTTTTGGGGACACAGAGCGATTTCCACGATTGATGAACCCCGGGGTGCGTTTATGTGCCTGTCGTCAACACTCGCAGTTTTGGTCAAATCTGGCCCGTTTCATGGACTATTACTCACCGTTTTGGGGTCCCAAAGCGATTTCCAGGGTTGTCGAACTCCAAGATGTGCTTACGTGTCGGTCATCAACAATAACAGTTTGGGACGATTCTGGCCTGTTTCTTGGACTATTACTCAGTTTTGGGGTCCCGGAGTCATTTCCAGGATTGACGAACCACGGGGTGTGTTTACGGGTCGGTGATCAACACTGACATATTTGGGCGACTCTAGCCGTTTCGTGCGCTATTACTCAGGGTTTTGGGGACGCGGAGCGATTTCCACGATTGACGAACCCCGGGGTGCGTTCATGTGTCCGTCGTCAACACTCACAGTTTTGGCAAATTCTGACCCGTTTCTTGGACTATTACTCATCATTTTGGGGTCCCAAAGCGATTTGCATGGTTGTCGAACTCCAAGGTGCGCTTATGTGTCGGTCATCAACAATCACAGTTTGGGCCGATTCTGGCCCGTTTCTTGGACTATTACTATGTTTTGGGGTCCCAGAGTCATTTCCATGATTGGCGAACCCCGGGGTGCATTTACATGTCGGTCATCAACACTCACATATTTGGCCGATTCTAGTCCGTTTCGTGTAGTAGTACTCAGGGTTCTAGGGATCCAGGGCGATTTCCACGATTGACGTACCTCGGGATGCGTTTATGTGTCCGTCGTCAACACTCACAGTTTTGGCCAATTCTGACCCGTTTCTTGGACTATTACTCACCGTTTTGGGGTCCCGAATAGATTTCCATAGTTGTTGAAACCCAAGCTGTGCTTACGTGTTGGTCATCAACACTCGCAGTTTTGGCCGACTCTGGCCCTTTTCATGGACTATTACTCACAGTTTTGGGGTCCCAAAGCGATTTCCATGGTTGTCGAACTCCAAGGTGCGCTTACGTGTCGGTCATCGACAATCACTGTTTGGGACGATTCTGGCCCGTTTCTTGGAGTATTACTCAGTTTTGGGGTCCCGGAGTCATTTCCATGATTGATGAACCTCGGGGTGCGTTTACGTGTCGGTCATAAACACTCACATATTTGGCCGATTTTAGTCCGTTTTGTGCAGTAATACTCAGGGTTTTGGGGACCCAAAGCGATTTCCATGATTGATGGACCCCATGGTGCGTTTATGTGTCTGTCGTCAACACTCACAGTTTAGGACAATTCTGACCCATTTCTTGGACTATTACTCACCATTTTGGGGACCCGAAGCGATTTCCATAGTTGTTGAACCCCAAGATGTGCTTACATGTTGGTCATGAACACTCGCAGTTTTGGCCGATTCTGGCCCGTTTCATGGACTATTACTCACCGTTTTGGGGTCCCAAAGCGATTTTCATGGTTGTCGAACTCCAAGGTGCGCTTATGTGTCGGTCATCAACAATCACAATCTGGGCCGATTCTGGCCCGTTTGTTGGACTATTACTCTGTTTTGGGGTCCCGCAGTCATTTCCATGACTGATGAACCCCGGGTGCGTTTACGTGTCGGTCATCAACACTCACATATTTTGCCGATTCTAGTCCGTTACGTGCAGTAGTACTCAGGGTTCTGGGGACCCAGAGCGATTTCCACGATTGACGAACCTCGGTGTGCGTTTATGTGTCCATCGTTAACACACATAGTTTTGGCCAATTCTGACCCATTTCTTGGACTATTACTCGCCATTTTGGGTTCCCTAAGCGATTTCCATAGTTGTTGAACCTCAAGGTGTGCTTACATGTTGGTCATCAACACTCGCAGTTTTGGACGACTTGGTTCGTTTCGTGGACTATTACTCACTGTTTTGGGGTCCCAAAGTGATTTACATTGTTGTCGAACTCCAAGGTGCGTTTACGTGTCGGTCATCAACAATCACAGTTTGGGCCTATTCTGACCCGTTTCTTCGACTATTACTCTGTTTTGGGGCCCCGGAGTCATTTCCATGATTCATTAACCTCGGGGTTCCTTTATGTGTCGGTCATCAACACTCACATATTTGGCTGATTCTTGTCCGTTTCATGCACTATTACTCACTGTTTTGGGGACCCAGAGCGATTTCCACGATTGATGAACCCCGGGGTGCGTTTATGTGTCTATCATCAACACCCACAGTTTTCTCCAATTCTGACCTGTTTCGTGGATTATTACTCACCGTTTTGGGGTCCAAAAGTGATTTCCATAGTTGTTGAACCCCAAGGTGTCCTTACGTGTTGGTCATCAAAACTCGTAGTTTTGCTCGACTCTGGCCCGTTTCATGGACTATTACTCACCGTTTTGGGGTCCCAAAGCGATTTCCAGGGTTGTCGAACTCCAAGGTGCGCTTACGTGTCGGTCATCAACAATCACAGTTTGGGGCAGTTCTGGCCTGTTTCTTGGACTATTACTCAGTTTTGGGGTCCCAGAGTCATTTCCAGGATTGACAAACCGCGAGGTGCGTTTACATGTCGGTCGTCAACACTGACATATTTGGCCGACTCTAGTCTGTTTCCTGCACTATTACTCAGGGTTTTTGGGCCCAGAGCGATTTCCACGATTGACGAATCCCGGGGTGCGTTCATGTGTCCATCGTCAACACTCACAGTTTTGGCCAATTCTGACCCGTTTCTTGGACTATTGTTCACCGTTTTGGGGTCCCAAAGCAATTTGCATGGTTGTCGAACTCCAAGGTGCGCTTATGTGTCGGTCATCAACAATCACAGTTTGGGCCGATTCTAGCATGTGTCTTGGACTATTACTATGTTTTGGGGTCCCAGAGTCATTTCCATGATTGGCGAACCCCGGGGTGCGTTTACGTGTCGGTCATCAACACTCACATATTTGGCCGATTCTAGTCCGTTTCGTGTAGTAGTACTCAGGGTTCTAGGGATCCAGGGCGATTTCCATGATTGACGAACCTCGGGGTGTGTTTATGTCTCCGTTGTCAACACTCATAGTTTTTGGCAAATTCTGGCCCGTTTCTAGGACTATTACTCACCGTCTTGGGGTCCCGAAGCGATTTCCATAGTTGTTGAACCCCAAGGTGTGCTTACATGTTGGTCATCAACACTCGCAGTTTTGGCCGATTCTCGCCCGTTTCATGGACTATTACTCACCGTTTTGGGGTCCCTAAGCGATTTTCATAGTTGTCGAACTCCAAGGTGCGCTTATGTGTCAGTCATCAACAATCACTGTTTGGGCCAATTCTAGCCCGTTTTTTGGACTATTACTCTGTTTTGGGGTCCCGTAGTCATTTCCATGATTGACAAACCCCGGGGTGCATTTACGTGTCGGTCATCAACACTCACATATTTGGCCGATTCTAGACTGTTTCGTGCAGTAGTACTCAGGGTTCTGGGGACCCAGGGCGATTTCCATGATTGACGAACCTCGGTGTGCGTTTATGTCTCCGTCGTCAACACTCATAGTTTCGGCCAATTCCGACCCATTTCTTGGACTATTACTCACCGTTTTGGGGTCCCGAAGCGATTTCCATAGTTGTTGAACCCCATGGTGTGCTTAGATGTTGGTCATCAACACTCGCAGTTTTGGCCGATTCTGGTTCGTTTCATGGACTATTACTCACCATTTTGGGGTCCATAAGCGATCTACATGGTTGTCGAACTCCAAGGTGTGCTTACGTGTCGGTCATCAACAATCACAGTTTGGGACGATTCTGGCCTGTTTCTTAGACTATTACTCAGTTTTGGGGTCCCGGAGTCATTTCCAGGATTGACGAACCGCGGGGTGCGTTTACGTGTCGGTCATCAATCCGTTTTGTGCAGTATTACTCAGGGTTTTGGGGACCCAGAGCGATTTCCACGATTGACAAACCCCGGGGTGCGTTCATGTGTCCATCTTCAACACTCACAGTTTTGGCCAATTCTGACCCGTTTCTTGGACTATTATTCACCGTTTTGGGGTCCCGAATCGATTTCCATTGTTGTTGAACCCCAAGGTGTGCTTACGTGTTGGTCATCAACACTCGCAGTTTTGGCCGACTCTGGCCCGTTTCATGGACTATTACTCACAGTTTTGGGGTCCCAAAGCGATTTCCATGGTTGTCGAACTCCAAGGTGCGCTTATGTGTCGGTCATCAACAATCACAGTCTGGGCCGATTCTGGCCCGTTTGTTGGAGTATTACTCAGTTTTGGGGTCCCGGAGTCATTTCCATGATTGATGAACCTCGGGGTGGGTTTACGTGTCGGTCATAAACACTCACATATTTGGCCGATTTTAGTCCGTTTCATGCACTAGTACTCAGGGTTTTGGGGACCCAAAGCGATTTCCATGATTGACGAACCCCGTGGTGCGTTTATGTGTCTGTCGTGAACACTTACAGTTTAGGACAATTCTGACCCGTTTCTTGGACTATTACTCACCATTTTGGGGTCCCGAAGCGATTTCCATAGTTGTTGAACCCCAAGATGTGCTTACATGTTGGTCATCAACACTCGCAATTTTGGCAAATTCTGGCCCGTTTCATGGACAATTACTCACCGTTCTGGGGTCCCAAAGCGATTTTCATGGTTGTCGAATTCCAAGGTGCGCTTATGTGTCGGTCATCAACAATCACAGTTTGGGCCTATTCTAGCCCGTTTATTGGACTATTACTCTGTTTTGGGGTCCCGGAGTCATTTCCATGATTGACGAACCCCGGGGTGCGTTTACGTGTCGGTCATCAACACTCACATATTTGGCCGATTCTAGTCTGTTTCGTGCAGTAGTACTCAGGGTTCTGGGGACCCAGAGCGATTTCCACGATTGACGAACCTCGGTGTGCGTTAATGCTCCGTCGTCAACACTCCAAGGTGCGCTTACGTGTCGGTCATCAACAATCGCAGTTTGGGTCGATTCTGGCCCGTTTCTTGGAGTATTACTCAGTTTTGGGGTCCCGGAGTCATTTCCATGATTGACGAACCCCGTGGTGCGTTTATGTGTCTGTCGTCAACACTCACAGTTTTCTCCAATTCTGACCTGTTTCGTGGATTATTACTCACCGATTTGGGGTCCCCAAGCGATTTGCATAGTTGCTGAACCCCAATGTGTCCTTACATGTTGGTCATCAAAACTCGCAGTTTTGGTCGACTTTGGCCCGTTTCATGGACTATTACTCACCGTTTTGGGGTCCCAAAGCGATTTCCATGGTTGTCGAACTCCAAGGTGCACTTACGTGTCGGTCATCAACAATCACAGTTTGGGACGATTCTGGCCTGTTTCTTGGAATATTACTCAGTTTTGGGGTCCCGGAGTCATTTCCAGGATTTACGAACCGCGGGGTGCGCTTACGTGTCGGTTATCAACACTGACATATTTGGCCGACTCTAGTCCGTTTTGTGCACTATTACTCAGAGTTTTGGGGACCCAGAGCGATTTCCATGATTGACGAACCCCGGGGTGCGTTCATGTGTCTGTCGTCAACACTCACAGTTTTGGCCAATTCTGACTCGTTTCTTGGACTATTACTCACTGTTTTGGGGTCCCAAAGCGATTTGCATGGTTGTCGAACTCCAAGGTGCACTTATGTGTCGGTCATCAACAATCATAGTTTGGGCCGATTCTGGCCCGTTTCTGGACTATTACTCTGTTTTGGCGTCCCTGAGTCATTTCCTTGATTGACGAACCCCGGGGTGCGTTTACGTGTCGGTCATCAACACTCACATATTTGGCCGATTCTAGTCTGTTTAATGTAGTAGTACTCAAGGTTCTAGGGATCCAGAGCGATTTCCACGATTGACGAACCTCGGGGTGCGTTTATGTTTCAGTCGTCAACGCTCATAGTTTTGGCCAATTCTGACCCGTCTCTTGGACTATTACTAGCCGTTTTGGGGTCCCGAAGGGAATTCCATTCTTGTTGGACCCCAAGTTGTGCTTACATGTTGGTCATCAACACTCGCATTTTTGATCGATTCTGGCCTGTTTCATGGACTATTACTCACTGTTTTGGGGTCCCAAAGCGATTGACATGGTTGTCGAACTCCAAGGTGCACTTATGTGTCA
Organism: Triticum dicoccoides; assembly: GCF_002162155.2. Lineage (NCBI taxonomy): Eukaryota > Viridiplantae > Streptophyta > Magnoliopsida > Poales > Poaceae > Triticum > Triticum dicoccoides. Next base: position 703,408,994 of record NC_041381.1, read on the forward strand.
GTCATCAACAATCATAGTTAGTGGCGATTCTGTCCCGTTTCTTGGACTACTACTCTATTTTGGGGTCCCGGAGTCATTTCCATGATGGACGAACCCCAGGGTGCGTTTACGTGTCGGTCATCGACACTCACATAATTGGCCGATTCTTGTCCATTTCATGCACTATTACTCTCTGTTTTGGGGACCCAGAGAGATTTCCACGATTGACGAGCCCCGGGGTGCGTTCATGTGTCCATCGTGAACACTCAGAGTTTTGGCCAATTCTGACCCGTTTCTTGGATTATCATTCACCGTTTTGGGGTTCCGAATCGATTTCCATAGTTGTTGAACCCCGCAGTTTTGGCCGACTCTGGCCGGTTTCATGGACTATTACTCACAGTTTTGGGGTCCCAAAGCGATTTCCATGGTTGTCGAACTCCAAGGTGTGCTTACGATTTGGTCATCAACAATCACAGTTTGGGCCGATTCTGGCCCGTTTCTTGGAGTATTACTCAGTTTTGGGGTCCCGGAGTCATTTCCATGATTGACGAACCCCGTAGTGTGTTTATGTGTCTGTCGTCAACACTCATCGTTTTTGCCAATTCTGACCCGTTTCTTGGACTATTACTCACCGTTTTTGGGTCCCGAAGCGATTTCCACAGTTATTGAACCCCAAGATGTGTTTACATGTTGGTCATCAACACTCGCAGTTTTGGCCAATTCTGGACCGTTTCATGGACTATTACTCATCGTTTTGGGGTCCCAAAGTGATTTACATGGTTGTCGAACTACAAGGTGCGCTTACCTGTCGGTCATCAACAATCACAGTTTGGTCCGATTCTGGCCCCTTTCTTGGACTATTACTCTGTTTTCGGGTCCCAGAGTCATTTCCATGATTGATGAACCCCAGGGTGCGTTTACATGTCGGTCATCAACACTCGCATATTTGGCCGATTCTAGTCCGTTTCATGCACTATTACTCGAGGTTTTGGGGACCCAGAGCGATTTCCATGATTGACGAACCCCGGGGTGTGTTTATGTGTCCGTCGTCAACACTTACAGTTTTCGCCAATTCTGACCCGTTTCTTGGACTATTACTCAATGTTTTAGGGTCCCGAAGCAATTTCCATAGTTGTTGAACCCCAAGATGTGCTTACATGTTGGTCATCAACACCCGAAGTTTTGGCCGATTCTGGCCCGTTTCATGGACTATTATTCACCGTTTTGGGGTCCCAAAGCGATTTGCATGGTTGTCGAACTCCAAGGTGCGCTTATGTGTCAGTCATCAACAATCACAGTTTGGGACGATTCTGGCCCGTTTCTTGGACTATTACTCTGTTTTGGGGTCCCTGAGTCATTTCCATGATTGACGAACCCTGGGTGCGCTTATGTGTCAGTCATCAACACTCACATATTTGGTCGATTCTAGTCTGTTTCGTGCAGTAGTACTCAGGGTTCTGGGGACCCACAGTGATTTCCACGATTGACGAGCCCCGGGGTGCGTTCATGTGTCCATCGTGAACACTCAGAGTTTTGGCCAATTCTGACCCGTTTCTTGGATTATCACTCACCGTTTTGGGGTTCCGGATCAATTTCCATAGTTGTTGAAGTCCAAGATGTGCTAACGTGTTCGTCATCAACACTCACAGTTTCGGCCAATTCTGACCTGTTTCTTGGACTATTACTCAGTTTTGGGGTCCAGGAGTCATTTCCAGGATTGACGAACCGCGGGGTGCGTTTACGTGTCGGTCATCAACACTAACATATTTGGCCGACTCTAGTCCATTTTGTGCACTATTACTCAGGGTTTTGGGAACCCAGAGCGATTTCCACGATTGACGAACCCCGGGGTGCGTTCATGTGTCCGTCGTCAACACTCACAGTTTTGGCCAATTCTGACCCGTTTCTTGGACTATTACTCACCGTTTTGGGGTCCCAAATCGATTTCCATAGTTGTTGAACCCCAAGGTGTACTTACGTGTTGGTCGTCAACACTCACAGTTTTGGGGTCCCAAAGCGATTTCCATGGTTGTCGAACTCCAAGGTGCGCTTACGTGTTGGTCATCAACAATCGCAGTTTGGGTCGATTCTGGCCCGTTTCTTGGAGTATTACTCAGTTTTGGGGTCCCGGAGTCATTTCCATGATTGACGAACCCCGTGGTGCGTTTATGTGTCTGTCGTCAACACTCATAGTTTTTGCCAATTCTGACCCGTTTCTTGGACTATTACTCACCGTTTTTTGGTCCCGAAGCGATTTCCATAGTTGTTAAACTCCAAGATGTGCTAACGTGTTCGTCATACACACTCGGAGTTTTGGCCGATTCTGGCCCATTTCATGGACTATTACTCACCGTTTTCGGGTCCCAAAGCGATTTTCATGGTTGTCGAACTCCAAGGTGCGCTTATGTGTCGGTCATCAGCAATCACAGTTTGGGCCGATTCTTGCCAATTTGTTGGACTATTACTCTGTTTTGGGGTCCCGGAGTCATTTCCGTGATTGATGAACCCCGGGGTGCGTTTACGTGTCGGTCATCAACACTCACATATTTGGCCGATTCTAGTCCGTTCCGTGCAGTAGTACTCAGGGTTCTGGGGACCCAGAGAGATTTCCACGATTGACGAACCTCGGTGTGCGTTTATGTGTCCATCGTCAACACTCATAGTTTTGGCCAATTCTGACCCATTTCTTCGACTATTACTCATTGTTTTGGGTTCCCGAAGTGATTTCCATAGTTGTTGAACCCCAAGGTGTGCTTACATGTTGGTCATCAACACTCATAGTTTTGGCCGACTTGGTTCGTTTCATGGACTATTACTCACTGTTTTGGGGTCCCAAAGTGATTTACATTGTTGTCGAACTCCAAGGTGCGTTTACGTGTCGGTCATCAACAATCACAGTTTTGGCCGATTTTGGTTCGTTTCGTGGACTATTACTCACAGTTTTGGGGTCCCAAAGCGATTTCCACGATTTCCACGATTTCTTGGACTATTACTCAGTTTTGGGGTCCCAGAGTCATTTCCAGGATTGACAAACCGCGAGGTGCGTTTACATGTCGGTCATCAACACTGACATATTTGGCCGACTCTAGTCTGTTTCCTGCACTATTACTCAGGGTTTTGGGGCCCAGAGCGATTTCCACGATTGACGAATCCCGGGGTGCGTTCATGTGTCCATCGTCAACACTCACAGTTTTGGCCAATTCTGACCCGTTTCTTGGACTATTGTTCACCGTTTTGGGGTCCCAAAGCAATTTGCATGGTTGTCGAACTCCAAGGTGCGCTTATGTGTCGGTCATCAACAATCACAGTTTGGGCCGATTCTAGCCTGTGTCTTGGACTATTACTATGTTTTGGGGTCCCAGAGTCATTTCCATGATTGGCGAACCCCGGGGTGCGTTTACGTGTCGGTCATCAACACTCACATATTTGGCCGATTCTAGTCCATTTCGTGTAGTAGTACTCAGGGTTCTGGGGACCCAGGGCGATTTCCCTGATTGACGAACCTCGGGGTGTGTTTATGTGTCCGTTGTCAACACTCATAGTTTTTGGCAAATTTTGGCCCGTTTCTAGGACTATTACTCACCGTCTTGGGGTCCCGAAGCGATTTCCATAGTTGTTGAACCCCAAGGTGTGCTTACATGTTGGTCATGAACACTCGCAGTTTTGGCCGATTCTGGCCTGTTTCACTGACTATTACTCATCATTTTGGGGTCCCAACGCGATTTACATGGTTGTCGAACTCCAAGGTGCGCTTACGTGTCGATCATCAACAATCACAGTTTGGGCCGATTCTGGCCCGTTTCTTGGACTATTACTCCGTTTTGGGGTCCCGGAGTCATTTCCTTGATTGACGAACACCGGGGTGCGTTTACTTGTCGGTCATCAACACTCACATATTTGGCTAATTCTTGTCTGTTTCATGCACTATTACTCAACGTTTTGTGGACCCAGAGCGATTTCCATGATTGATGAACCCCGGGGTGCGTTTATGTGTTTATCGTCAACACTCACAGTTTTCTCCAATTCTGACCTGTATCGTGGATTATTACTCACCATTTTGTGGTCCCAAAGCGATTTCCATAGTTGTTGAACCCCAAGGTGTCCTTACGTGTTGGTCATCAAAACTCGCAGTTTTGGTCGACTCTGGCCCGTTTCATGGACAATTACTCACCGTTTTGGGGTCCCAAAGCGATTTCCAGGGTTGTCGAACTCCAAGGTACGCTTACGTGTTGGTCATCACCAATCGCACTTTGGGACGATTCTGGCCTGTTTCTTGCACTATTACTCAATTTTGGGGTCCCGGAGTCATTTCCAGGATTGATGAATTGCGGGGTGCGTCTTCGTGTCGGTCATCAACACTGACATATTTGGCCGACTCTAGTCCGTTTCGTGCACTATTACTGAGGGTTTTGGGGACCCAGAGCGATTTCCACGATTGACGAACCCTAGGGTGCGTTCATGTGTCCGTCGTCAACACTCACAGTTTTGGCCAATTCTGACCCGTTTCGTGGACTATTACTCACTGTTTTGGGGTCCCAAAACGATTTCCGGAGTTGTTGAACCCCAAGGTTTGCTTACATGTTGGTCATCAACACTTGCAGTTTTGGCCGATTTTGGCCCGTTTCATGGACTATTACTCACCGTTTTTGGGTCCCAAAGCGATTTACATAGTTGTCAAACTCCAAGGTGCGCTTACGTGTCGGTCATCAACAATCATAGTTTGGTCCGATTCTAGCCCGTTTCTTGGACTATTACTCTGTTTTGGGGTCCCAGAGTCATTTCCATGATTGACGAACCCCGGGGTGCGTTTACGTGTCGGTCATCAACACTCACATATTTGGCCGATTCTTCTCCGTTTCATGCACTATTACTCTCCGTTTTGGGGACCCGGAGCGATTTCCACGATTGATGAACCCTGGGATGCGTTTATGTGTATGTCGTCAACACTCACAGTTTTGTCCAATTATGACTTGTTTCGTGGACTATTACTCGCCGTTTTGGGGTCCCAAAGCGATTTCCATAGTTGTTGAACCCCAAGGTGTCCTTACATGTTGGTCATCAAAACTCGCAGTTTTGGTCGACTCTGGCCGGTTTCATGGACTATTACTCACCGTTTTGGGGTCCCAAAGCGATTTTCATGCTTGTTGAATTCCAAGGTGCGCTTACGTGTCGGTGATCAACAATCACAGTTTGGGACGATTATGGACTGTTTCTTGGACTATTACTCAGTTTTGGGGTCCCGGAGTCAATTCCAGGATTCACGAACCGTGGGGTGCGTTTACGTGTCGGTCATCAACACTGACATATTTGGCCGACACTAGTCCGTTTTGTGCACTATTACTCAGGGTTTTAGGGACCCAGAGCGATTTCCACGATTGATGAACCCCGGGGTGTGTTTATGTGTCCGTCATCAACACTCGTAGTTTTGGCCGATTCTAGCCCGTTTCATGGACTATTACTCACCGTTTTGGGGTCCCAAAGCGATTTTCATGGTTGTCGAACGCCAAGGTGCGCACATGTGTCGGTCATCAACAATCACAGTTTGGGGTGATTTTGGCCCGTTTGTTGACTATTACTCTGTTTTGGGGTCCCGGAGTCATTTCCATGATTGACGAACCCCGGGGTGCGTTTACGTGTCGGTCATCAACACTCACATATTTGGCCGATTCTAGTCCGTTTCGTGTAGTAGTACTCAGGGTTCTAGGGATCCAGAGCGATTTCCATGATTGACGAACCTCGGGGTGCGTTTATGTGTCTGTCGTCAACACTCATAGTTTTGGCCAATTTTGACCCATTTCTTGGACTATTACTCACCGTTTTGGGGTCCCGAATCGGTTTTCGGAGTTGTTGAACCCCAAGGTGTTCTTACATGTTGGTCATCAACACTCGCGGTTTTGGCCGATTTTGGCCCGTTTCATGGACTATTACTCACCGTTTTTGGGTCATGTTGTGGAATTAACACGTCAGATGTCCTAGGGTGAGGACTTAGTCGTGATGCCGCGCATCTATGTGGTAGCTTGAGAGGGGTTGAGCAGAATCAAGAGACGCAACACAAGACAAAGATTTAGATAGCTTCGGGCCCCGGGAAACATCATCTGGTAAAAACCCTACATGTTGTTTGATGCTAGATCTCATTATCATCACGAGGGAGTCGTTGTAAACCGGCCCTCCTCTAGTTGTGTCTAGCCCTAAAGATTGTTTCTTGCTTGGCTTGTCCCTCTTTGTGGTGCCCTGCCCCTCCTTATATAAGTTAGAGGGGCGGGTTACATGTGGAGTCCAAATAGTATTAGGACTAGTCTATCTCTAATACAAACCGGATACAAGTCCAGGTCTTAACTCTTTGTAGGACAAATATTCCTTATACCTTTCCTCTTAAACTGGCCCACCATAGCGTGATCCGGCCTTCCATAAACCGCCTGTTGGGCCACCGGGTCTTGTCCCTCCTCTGACCTGCCTGCCGGATTACCAATGAATCTTAAACCGCCAGGTTCAAGTGGGTTGCCGGTGAATCGCCAAACTCTAGCCGGGTCATACATCCGGCAGTTTATACCGCGGGGTATATCCCTGACATTAGCCCCCAGTTTAATTTGGATTCATCCATGTTAAACTGATCTGCAACATAAGAACAAATTTGTCGGGTTGTGCTCCGGTTTAAATATCCTTGTAAACCGGCACTTGATCATCCTTAAATCCTTGTCATTTCTTCCTTCTAAAAAATCCAAGTTAATACCCATCTTCATAATCAATTTGCTTGCAGAAGATATTTTGTAAATAAAGAATCCATTTGAATCGGCCTTCAATGCTCTGACTTGACAAAAATATTAGTCTCCGAAATATTCAACTGATATCCAGCCGGCTTGAAGATGTAAAACTTGCCGGTTTATGATTACCACCATTGTCGGGTTATAAAAACTGATAATGCCGGGTCATGCTTGTTGCCAACGCCGGTTCATGATTGTTGCCAACGCCGGTTCATGAATATTGATGACGCCGGTTTGCAGACAGAGGGTCGTAATGATTGGTGACGCCGGGTCAATTTGGTTTGCTCAAAACAGAGAATTTGAAAATAGTTCTTCGATAATAATACCTGTAGCCCCCAAGTCTTGAGCAGAACAAAGTGATGGCTTAAGATTTGCTTCAATATAAATACTGCCACTTAAGAAGAAATCCATGTTTTTCATCCCAGTCACTTAGGAAAAACTGAATACTCCATGTTATGTAGCCCCCAAGTGCCAGGTTGTCATGCTTGCAGCAACCTGGGACTTGTAATTGTCTTATACTCATAAAAACTTCAACCAGTGTAGTCCCCAAGGGAGGGTCATTATGCAATAATGAACAGGGACTTTTGTAAATATAATCATGTAAACTTTGAACAGCAACGGTGTAGCCCCCAAGGGCCGGCTCAGTAAGATAATATTGAGCTGGGACTTTGATATATACTTTAATGAAAATAACATCATATGATGTAACTCCCATCATGGGGCTTGAATTCACGTCCACAAGGTTAAGATCCTTGTGCTTTACCAACTGAGCAGTGAACCCTTCAATATAATGAATAAAAAGGTTTGTACCTTGAATTGTTTGATAGGAGCAATTGGTAGCCCCCAAGGACCGGCTCATTATAATATGATGAGTCGGGTCTTCAATAAGATGAGCAAAAAATGACTTTGCATTAGCCCCCAAGTGTCATGGTGCATGCTTGCAACGACATGAGACTTGCATATGTGATATAATCTTAAATTGAATAATGTAGCCCCCAAGTGCCGGGTTGTAAGCCTGCAGCAACTCATGACTATTCCTTCAATTGTAGAATAAAAATCATATCCATTGATAATATGATATCCATTGCGCTAAAGCGTCTTTGAAAACCTTAATCATAATACTGGTTATTGATAACCATAATAGAAATCCAGCCATGTTGGCTATTTGAATAATATACCCAATGATTTATAAGCGCATAATTCCAATGGCGCAATCCAAATATATGCTGGCGACTTATAGTCCAAAGCCAGGCCGGGTTAATAAACACCGGATTATGTGTGATTATGTACTGACAACTTTGTAGTTGAAAGTCGAGCCGGGTTAACGAACACCGGGTTAATTTGATGACTGATAGTCATGTCGGGCCAATAGACACCGGTTCAACATAAAATTTATGAAAAGAGAAAAATCTTGACAAAGGCAAATAAAACCGTGTAGTCGAGGCTTTTTGAGGGCTGCCAGCCCAAATTCGAGGCTTTTTGTGGGCTGCCAGGCCGCTGAGTTGAACCATTTAACAAAGCCTTTTAAGATGGACCTCCAACTAACCAATCACCGTTTTAACTTTGACAAGTGCAGGGTCTCATTGAGAGTAACTGTCAAACGTTCGGAGGGCCGTGCCAGGATGACCTGGATAGGAGTGTCTTACTTGATGAAGGCAGGTTAACCCGGGGTTTTAGGTAAATATACCAGGCTTCCAAGCCGTGGGTCGATACCCAGCTACAAGGGTCCATTCAGACTTCTTGGTATTGGACCAAGGAGCCCCCAAGTAACGTGATGAGTTGTGCTCATTGGGTGCCTATGTTTGAGTTGTGCATAGCAACAAGACTCTCTTTGGCCCCTTGGGTGTGAAGCTCCCAAACTTTGTTGTGGCATGATAGTTGGATTACCGAAGTAACCAGAGCTGTGCTCTTATAATAATATTGGCTTGATAGCCGGATCAAGAGGATAGTAACGCTATGTTCTCTTTGGTGAACACACATATGTTTGAACAGGAAGCCCCCAAGTGATCATATGAAGATGAGCCCATAAGGCAGGATACCCATGTTTGAACCGCGCGTTAGGGCAACAGGTCCTCTTCGGCAACCTTTAACTTTTTGCAAGATAAATTCTTCTTGAACCGGGATTTTGAACCGGATATCGAAAGCTTCAAAGCTTTGTTGAAGATAGCTTTCCCTTGAGCCGGATTTTAATCCGGAATTCTTCTTCTTAAGCAGGAAATTTTCTGACGGCTTTAAACTCGATCTTGCGAGAGATTAATCCTTTTTGAACCGGAAATTCTTAAACCGGATTTGAGAGCTTCAGTGAGACTGACTTGTCTTGAGCTGAGATTTTGTAATTGTCATATACTTTCTAAACCGTAAATTTTCTAACGGCCTTCAAATAACAGTAGCCTCCGAGACCGGGTTATCTTTCCCTCCATCGTCCTGGGATTCTTAAATTTGCTGAAACTGGCAAGATTTACTGAGTCATGTCATCGTAGCCCCCGAGTCTCCAGGTGACTCAAGGAGTTGGCTTGAAACTCTCCATATTTAACCGTGATATAAACCGGCATAACTTGTATATCATTGGTGTTGATAGCACGATGTGCATCCACAGAAGGTTGAGGTGACTGCGGCGGGGTATAAATGATCCCGTATGAGCCGTGTCAGCAACTCGGCCAATGGTTCCTTCCAACTGGCGATTTGAAGTTAGCCAAACTGTAGTGGCGGCGACTTGTGCGCCTGCCCATTGAGCCACCCAGTGTAGACGACGGTTGATGATAATTTGCCTCCAATTTGAAAGAAAACCGGGCTACCCAAGCTGTGAGTTGCTTTATACTCAATAAACACCTCATGCAGACAGGTGCAGCCTGTTGTGTTGATGTAGACCAGGCCACGAGAGGCGGACAGAAAAGGTGACCTCAGCATCAGAGGTGGCTCAAACAGATGAACCGGATGCGGTGTTGTAAACCGGCACGGACGGGCGAGTTAACCACATCGTTTTGATGTAGTGAATAATTGTCCTGCATCAACAATGTTGCAGACCAAGACAAACATAAAATGCTCTATAATATGTACCAATAAAATATATTTTAGATGGATATCACCTGATATGCCAGGCCGGAAATAATCCGCCATGAAGTTGATGATCCCAAGGTGAAACTGAAATCCCTCACGGGTGAATCGACGCGGGAGCAGACAGATAAACCGGCCACGACGTTTGTAAGTGGGTGCGGACGAGCAAGTTATCCTCCGCGTTATAAACCGGTGTGGATGCGTGAACCAGTCTCACGGGTGGACAGCCGATCCACCTGTGACGTTGTAAAACGGCGCGGACGGGCGAGTCGGCTACAGGGACCGTAATATAACACCTCATTAGTTATGAACAATTGTCCTGCATCAAAAAGTATCGCAAGACAAAGTAATTGTTCATACAAAAATTAATATGTGCTGAAATAAACCGGACGAATATCACCTGGTTGTTTTTACTTGCAGCAACTTTGACCGGCCAGCGGCGACTTGGGCTGCCGCGAGAGAGCCCCGGCGAAGCAGAGCAGGGGCGACTTGGAGCTAGGCACATCCGCCACCACTGCTGCCCGCGAGCCGCTCGTCGCCCGGCCGGTGAGGGATCCCTGGTGCATACATCTCTGTCCTTCCCATGTAGGAGTACTAGTAATATTAGTTTTTGATTCCCGTTGGCGCTTGGCCCTTCACGTGGGTGGCGGGCTTGTAGTTTCAAGATGTGATAGCGCTACTGTTGCTGGACCAATTGCAGCAGTAGTAGCTCTAGTAACCATGGGGTACAGTATCTTTGATTTCTTCTCACGCATGCACCAATATTAGAAGTAGTCTGACAAAGACTTAGTGGAGATGGGCGAGTCGGGATTGCGTGTGCGCAGAGCAGAGCACAAGACCAAAGGAGCATTAGGCGGCTCACGCCACTGCTGGAGGCGAAGACCAGGTAGAGCGCGAAGGGGCGACGGGCCAAGATAGCAAGGCAGAGCCGCGGGCGCGGCAACCCAAAGACGGCATGAAGTGACGGAGGAAACGTGACCGCAGCAGCTCGAGGAAAGCACGAGATAGCATGGCGGTTCAGCAACAAGGGCCACAGCAGCTCGGCGCCCGCTGGCGGCTTGCAGGCGTTTTGAGGCAGTCCTTCATCAACTTAGGGGCGACCCTTGGCAGAGGCGAAGGGCTGGGCCAGCCATAGAGACGGCTTGATCCTCGGGTCCATCCGAATTTGCTCAATACTCCAGATCCATTCACAATCTTCGGGTCTTTTTTTTGTTCAATAGTTTTCCAGCCTGATGGGCTATGAAGGTCCTTGACTCCTGAATTAGGAGCAGCGGAGAAGAAGACATCGAGCCACGCCGGGCACAGACAGAGGAACGGTGAGCCGGCCGGGCGCACCGGATCCGAGTGGGGCAGGGCCAGGACGGCAGCCAAGGCTGCACCGACGAGGTCCTCGACCTGATGTAAAACGGAACAAAGGCACCCGGTGGCGGTGGAGTATGGGCGGTGCACGGAGTCCTGGCGGCGGCGAAGAGCCATGGCGGAGGAGGCAGCTCGGGGACACCGGCTTGATGCCGTAATGACGGAAAACTGCGCTGGCCATAACAAAACTGCGGTAGCGGAGGCGAGGCGAGTCGCGGACCAGCTGGTTGGAGGTGCTACTCCTCGTCTCAGCTACGGAGGCAGCAGGCGCTCGAGGCGATTCCTTGGCGGAGACCGACTCCGTCGCGTTATCCACTTCCCATCGTGGCCCCACCCCCTTTTTTTATAACCTTCCCGTGTAAATCCAAATCGAGGGTTGTTGCTCTAGTCCTTTCGTTACCATCACGATCAGCTTCAACTTTTGATTACTTTTACTCTCGTTAGCTGCCCTGGATGCGATTTACTTCGCGCATAGTTTCCTATCAGAGAATAAAAAACAATAATCTGTCCTAAAGCGACTCGGTGGCCACGTATGAGGTATTGCAGCGGAGAATTTTTGTCGTCTCGGCGATACACTGAAAATTGATCTGGTTTTGATGGATCGTCTGATCACAGCGACCCGCATCATGCAATCCTAATTTTTCTTCAACTCAAATTTTGTACGTCGTTCCGGCTGCTTGCCATTTCAAACTGGTTCTTCTTCATCTGAAAAGCTGTGAACTTCTCCATCCCTGGAAAGATCCCTCCAAGAACTCAACACCACCGTGCGCAGGCCCCATGGTGGGCGCCAACTGTCGTGGAATTAACACGTCAGATGTCCTAGGGTGAGGAATTAGTCGTGAGGCCACGCATCTATGTGGTAGCTTGAGAAGGGTTGAGCGGAATCGAGATACGCAACACAAGACAAAGATTTAGACAGCTTCGGGCCCCGGGAAACATCATCCGGTAAAAACCCTACATGTTGTTTGATGCTAGATCTCATTATCATCACGAGGGAGTCGTTGTAAACCGGCTCTCCTCTAGTTGTGTCTAGCCCTAAAGATTGTTTCTTGCTTGTCTTGTCCCTCTTTGTGGTGCCCTGCCCCTCCTTATATAAGTTAGAGGGGCGGGTTACATGTGGAGTCCAAATAGTATTAGGACTAGTCTATCTCTAATACAAAACAGATACAAGTCCAGGTCTTAACTCTTTGTAAGACAAATATTCCTTATACCTTTCCTCTTAAACCGGCCCACCATAGTGTGATCCGGCCTTCCATAAAACGCCCGTTGTGCCACCGGGTCTTGTCGCTCCTCTGACCTCCCTGCCGGATTACCAATGAATCTTAAACCGCCAGGTTCAAGTGGGTTGCCGGTGAATCGCCAAACTCTAGCCGGGTCATACATCCGGCGGTTTATACCGCGGGGTATATCCCTGACAGGTCCCAAAGCGATTTACATGGTTGTCGAACTCCAAGGTGCGCTTACGTGTCGGTCATCAACAATCATAGTTTGGGTCGATTCTGGCCCGTTTCTTGGACTATTACTCTGTTTTGGGGTCCCCGAGTCATTTCCATGATTGACGAACCCTGGGGTGCGTTTACGTGTCGGTCATCAACACTCACATATTTGGCCGATTCTTGTCCGTTTCATGCACTATTACTCTCCGTTTGGGGGACCCAGAGCGATTTCCACGATTGATGAACCCCGGGATGCGTTTATGTGTATGTCGTCAACACTCACAGTTTTTTCCAATTCTGACCTGTTTCGTGGACTATTACTCACCATTTTGGGGTCCCAAAGCGATTTCCATAGTTGTTGAACCCCAAGGTGTCCTTACATGTTTGTCATCAAAACTCACAGTTTTGGTCGACTCTGGCCCGTTTCATGGACTATTACTCACTGTTTTGGGGTCCCAAAGCGATTTTCATGGTTGTCGAATTCCAAGGTGCACTTACTTGTCGGTCATCAACAATCACAGTTTGGGACGATTCTGGACTGTTTCTTGGACTATTACTCAGTTTTGGGGTCCCGGAGTCAATTCCAGGATTCACGAACCGTGGGGTGCGTTTACGTGTCGGTCATCAGCACTGACATATTTGGCCGACACTGGTCCGTTTTGTGCACTATTACTCAGGGTTTTGGGGACCCAGAGCGATTTCCACGATTGATGAACCCCGGGGTGCGTTTATGTGCCTGTCGTCAACACTCACAGTTTTTGCCAATTCTGACCTGTTTCATGGACTATTACTCACCGTTTTGGGGTCCCAAAGCGATTTTCATGGTTGTCGAACTCCAAGGTGCGCATATGTGTCGGTCATCAGCAATCACAGTTTGGGGTGATTTTGGCCTGTTTGATTACTATTACTCTGTTTTGGGGTCCCAGAGTCATTTCCATGATTGACGAACCCCGAGGTGGGTTTACGTGTCGGTCATCAACACTCACATATTTGGCCGATTCTAGTCTGTTTCGTGCAGCAGTACTCTGGGTTCTGGGGACCCAGAGCGATTTCCACGATTGACGAACCTCAGTGTGCATTTATGTGTCCGTCGTCAACACTCATAGTTTTGGCAATTTTTGACCCATTTCTTGGACTATTACTCACTATTTTGGGGTCCCAAAGCGATTTCCATAGTTGTTGAACCCCAAGATGTGCTTACATGTTGGTCATCAACAATCACAGTTTCATGGACTATTACTCACCGTTTTGGGGTCCCAAAGCGATTTTCATGGTTGTCGAACTCCAAGGTGTGCTTACCTGTCGGTCATCAACAATCACAGTTTGGGCCGATTCCGGCCCGTTTGTTGGACTATTACTCTGTTTTTGGGTCCCAGAGTCATTTCCATGATTGACAAACTGTAAGTGCATCTAGTGCCACCCCTAGTTTGGTTTTGGAGTATTGACGGCAAACGTGGTTGAGGGACTAATGTGCTTGTGAGAATTGCAGGATAACACAGGTAGTAGTCCCTCCTTAATTCGGTTTACCTACCGGAGATGTCCCCTAAAAATGTATGAAGACATTGAAGATAATACTGGTACGTGAAGACATTCACACTGAACACTATGAGAGGAGAAGACATTGAGTGAAGATTATGGAGCGCGAAGACTTAGTAGTTTCGTTGTTTCTTTTCTTCTTTGTTGAGTCATAGGAACCACCGCACTGTTAAGTGGTGTCCAAGTGAACAAAGTCAGAGTGACTGAAGTGATGCTCAACCAAAATCCTATGTCTTCGAGCAAAGACAATGTGAGCAAATCTTATCCATAGTCGGGTAAGTCAGGTTTACTTGTAGCCCAGGTCAAGCTGTCGCGTGTGTTTAAATCTGACTGTTGTGACACGTGTCAGTTCCTTAGTGACCCAGGGTCATTTCGGACAAATCAGGTCGGGTTGCCCAGTGGCTATAAATAGCCCACCCCCGACACCATAAATTGGTGACTTCTCAGAGTTAGATACGGATTTTGTTGTTTGACAGCAACCCACCTCCGAAGCCTTTGAGAGAGAGAATCCTTGCGAGGACAAAGCCCAAACCACCCAGAGCCCAGAGAGTGTTTGGCATCACTGAAGTCTTTCTGTCCGCATGACCTGAAGACTTGTTACACTTGAGGACTGTGAATCCTCTAGCCGATTAGGCGTCGCGTTCTATGCATCCAAGAGTAATTGTGGATTTCCGGTGAACGAAGTCTGTGAAGGTTTGGAAGTCTACCTTGAAGACTTACCAGAGTGATTGCGCGAGGACTGTTTGTCCTTAGCTCAAGGGGAATAAGGTGAAGACGCAGTCTTCTGAGTTGAATCTCAGCCTCCCTAACCGGATGTACAGTTGTCACAGCAACTGGAACTGGTCGAACAAACCACTGTCTCCCTGAAGCTACTAGTTCTATCTCTCACTTCTCTTTACTTATCATTTGTCTTCGTGAAGTCTTTGCCTTATTGCATAATCTGTTTGACTTCACAGTTTGACTACTTGTTCTGATTAGCTTCATACTATCTTGCACCCTGATCCTTACTACCTTGCTGCTAATAGTCTTCGTGCTTTCACTTCATTGAATACTTGACTATGGCTTGTCTAGTGTAGCCTACCTTCCGCTGCATATGAATAGTGTTGTTACTCCTATTTATCTTCGAAACTCCCATGTTTTGAAGACTTTCATAAAAATCGCCTATTCACCCCGCCCCCTCTAGTCGATAACTAGCACTTTCACGAACCCCGGGGTGCGTTTACATGTTCGTCATCAACACTCACATATTTGGCCGATTCTAGTCCGTTTCATGCAGTAGTACTCAGGGTTCTGGGGACCCAGAGGGATTTCCACGATTGACGAACCTCGGCATGTGTTTATGTGTCCGTCGTCAACACTCATAGTTTTGGCCAATTCTGACCCATGTCTTGGACTATTACTCACCGCTTTGGGGTCCAGAAGCGATTTCCATAGTTGTTGAACCCCAAGGTGTGCTTACATGTTAGTCATCAACACTCGCAGTTTTGGCTGATTCTGGTTCGTTTCATGGACTATTACTCACTGTTTTGGGGTCCCAAAGCGATTTCCATGGTTGTCGAACTCCAAGGTTCGCTTACATGTTAGTCATCAACAATCACAGTTTGGGCCGATTCTGGACCGTTTCTGGGACTATTACTCTGTTTTGGGGTCCCGGAGTCATTTCCATGATTGACGAACCCCGGGGTGCGTTTACGTGTCGGTCATCAACACTCACATATTTGGCTGATTCATGTCTGTTTCATGCACTATTACTCACTGTTTTGGGGACCCAGAGCGATTTCCTTGATTAATGAACCCCGGGATGCGTTTATGTGTCTGTCGTCAACACTCATAGTTTTCTCCAATTCTGACCTATTTCATGGATTATTACTCACCATTTTGTGGTCCCAAAGTGATTTCCATAGTTGTTGAACCCCAAGGTGTCCTTATGTGTTGGTCATCAAAACTCGCAGTTTTTGGTCGACTTTGACCCGTTTCATGGACTATTACTCACCGTTTTGAGGTCCCAAAGCAATTTCAAGGGTTGTCGAACTACAAGGTACGCTTACGTGTTGGTCATCAACAATCACAGTTTGGGACGATTCTGGCCTGTTTCTTGGACTATTACTCAGTTTTGGGGTCCCAGAGTCATTTCCAGGATTGACAAACCGCGGGGTGCGTTTACGTGTCGGTCATCAACACTGACATATTTGGCCGACTCTAGTCCGTTTCGTGCACTATTACTCAGGATTTTGGCGATCCAGAGCGATTTCCACGATTGATGAACCCCGGGGTGCGCTCATGTGTCTGTCGTCAACACTCACAGTTTTGGCCAATTCTGACCCGTTTCTTGGACTATTACTCACCGTTTTGGGGTCCCAAAGCGATTTGCATGGTTGTCGAACTCCAAGATGCGCTTATGTGTCAGTCAACAACAATCACAGTTTGGTCGATTCTGGCCCGTTTCTTGGTCTATTACTATGTTTTGGGGTCCCGGAGTCATTTCCATGATTGACGAACCCCGGGGTGCATTTACGTGTCGGTCATCAACACTCACATATTTGGCCGATTCTAGTCCGTTTCGTGTAGTAGTACTCAGGGTTCTAGGGATCCAGAGCGATTTCCACGATTCACGAACCTCGGGGTCCGTTTATGTGTCCGTCGTCAACACTCATAGTTTTCGCCAATTCTGACCCGTTTCTTGGACTATTACTCACCGTTTTGGGGTCCCGAAGCGATTTCCAGAGTTGTTGAACCCCAAGGTGTGCTTACATGTTGGTCATCAACAATCACAGTTTGGGCCGATTCTGGCCCGTTTCATGGACTATTACTCACCGTTTTGGGGTCCCAAAGCGATTTACATGGTTGTCGAAATCCAAGTTGCGCTTACGTGTTGGTCATCAACAACCATAGTTTGGGCCAATTCTGGCCCGTTTCTTGGACTATTACTCTGTTTTGGGGTCCCCGAGTCATTTCCATGATTGACGAACCCCGGGGTGCGTTTACGTGTCGGTCATCAACACTCACATATTTGGCCGATTCTTGTCCGTTTCATGCACTATTACTCTCCGTTTTGGGGAACCGGAGCGATTTCCACGATTGATGAACCCCGGGATGCGTTTATGTGTCTATCGTCAACACTCACAGTTTTGTCCAATTCTGACATGTTTCGTGGACTGACGAGGACATATATTAGGGGTAGGGTAACAGGCCTGACCTAAAGACCCTACCCATGGACACCGTACACTTTGTACTGGGCCCCTGAGCCAGATCCCCGTCCAAATGTACTGCAACTTGAAAGTCACTCGGACGACAACAACCACTCAGAGCACGGCTCTCCACTCGAAGAGCTCATTCCACTCGGCCATGTAACTCACTCGGATATGCGAAGACCAATAGTCAGCAGGACGGTTTTGTTGTGGGCAGGCATTATGGCATTGATGCTCCACTTTGTAACATAGGAGGTGAGGGGGTGGCGCACTCTATATAAGCCACCCCCACCACTAGACTTGGGGGGCTCTTTTTCTTCCACCTCTCTCTCTTTTCACCATTAATCTCATGACTTAGCTCAGGCAGGGGGATCCGTTCCTCTCTCTCACACACATATTGTAATCTCCGGATATATACTCAGATAAAACAAAGCCTCTCCGGAGCACGAGACGTAGGGTTGTTATCTCCACCGTGAGAGGCCCGAACTCGCTAAAACCACCGTGTCACCCATATGCATCTCGATAGATCATGCTCTGTTATCCTACCCCTCTCTTACTATCAGACTTAGAACCACGACAGTTGGCGCCCACCGTGGGGCATGGCGTCTATCGAGCCATGATGCAGATGGTTTTTTCTTCAATCACCGGTAACAGACTAATTTCTGTAGGTAACCCAAGCTTTCTTCGGATGATCACCCGAGATCAAACAATCATCACTAAAATTAACATAGGAGTCCCGGCCATCACACCATCTACAAGAGGACAACTCCTCATCATACGAAAGAACCAGGGAGTTGCTCATCTCATCTTGTTTCCTTTACAATCAACAATTGATCTAATGAATGTTTGTTCTTCTTGTATGCACACGAGCTCATACAAAATGATACCTCCCTTTGGACCGGTTGATGAATCGGCTCCAGGACGATGACGCGCCGCTGTCCGCCCGTCGTCATCTTCGGCCTCATCTACGAACGCGTCACCGAGCACCGAAACATGCACAGCCGCTAACGCTTGGCTTGGTTCCTCGGCCGGCGAAGCATGACGACCGGCAGTCGACCCGACTCCTCGGGGACAAGGCCCGGCTACCGGCACTCGGCCCAGCTCCGCAAGCTTTGAAACGCGACTCCGGCCGGTGCACAGCCCTGGCTCCCCAAGCAGTGAAACGCGGCCACCAATGCCCGCGTCGATCACGCCCTTGGCAGCGCCGTCCCGCGTCTCCGTCTCGTGGGCTGCGGACAGCCGCTCGTCGACCTCGTCGCCACCTCTCGGCTTCCATCTGGTTCCGGCCAGACCGGCCGTTTCCGCTGCAACGGACCTCTCCTTCGGGCTTCCTCTACAACTCTTCTTCTCATTTCAACTCCCATCGCATGCAGAATCGTATTTAATTCTTGCTTAATCAGCACTAATACCTCTTGCATGCAGGTTCTGAACGTGGGGCAAGTCCATCAATTCGTTGGATGTGAACAACTCCTTCATTGCGTTAGGCGTGGACGACTCCTTCAATGCGTCAGTTAGCCAAACAATTACACCTAATTATTAGGGATTTATTGCTAACTCTCATAGGAGCGTCATCGGCGGAGCAATCACAACAACGGTGGCAGTTGCGGCGAAAGGCCCACCTCCCCTTTGTTTCGATCAAATTCGGCTCCCGGACGATGAAGCAACTCAATCGACTGCACAACACGTCGTCGTCAACTTCACTCGACTGCCCACGCACTATCACTCGGTTGGGCTTGACTTCATCGACATGCTCCGACTCAGCCGTCCCGCGGGTCGTCACTCAGCTGGACACGCTCCTCCTCACTCGGCTGCCCCGTGCGTGTCGTACGGTTAGACACACCCTCGTCAGTCGGCCGCTCCGTACATCACCACTCCGCGGAGCATCTACATCATCCGGACGCTCCGCGCGTCGCCACTCTGCTGGACGTGTCTACGTCACTCGGACGCCTCGCTCGTCGCCACTGCGCGGCACGCGCCTCTACTTCATCAGGACGCCCCGCGCATCGTCACTCCGGGCCACGCGTCTAGATCATCAGGACCCTCCGCGCGTCGCCACTCTGCGGGACGCGTCTACGTCACTCGGACGCCTCGCTCGTCGCCACTGCGGCACCCGCCTCTACTTCACCAGGACGCCCCGCGCATCGTCACTCCGCGGCACGCATCTACATCATCCGGATGCTTCACGCGTCGCCACTCTGCGGGACGCGTCTACGTCACTCGGACGCCGCGCATCGGTTGGTCACCTCATCACCACTCGACCGCTTTGGGCCTCGTCAATCGGTTGGTCACCTCATCACCACTCGGTCACCCCGCGACACAGTTTTTACAATCTCATAAATGATTGTTATTCTTTTTTATATGCTCTAAATACCCCGGTGGGTGACTTAGTTGCGAATCCGTCTCGCCTAAGTTTAAAAAATCCTACCGAGTGGAGAGCAACCCTCTCACTCGGGGGCTTAGCTGCAGTCCACTACTCGCCTAAGTTTCAAAAAAATCCTACCGAGTGGAGAGCAACCCTCCCACTCGGGGGCTTAGCTGCAGTACAGTACTCACCTAAGTTTCAAAAAATCCTACCTAGTGGAGAGCAACCCTCCCACTCGGGGGCTTAGCTGTAGTCCAGTACTCGCC
>NC_041381.1:703430729-703450814 GCF_002162155.2 Triticum dicoccoides
GTCGCCACTCAGGTTGGTCACCTCATAACCACTCGGCCGCCCCGTGCGTCGCCACTCGGTTGGTCACCTCATCACCACACGGCCGCCCCGCGCGTCGCCACTCAGTTGGTCACCTCATCACCACTCGGCCGCCCCGCGCGTCGCCACTCGGTTGGTCACCTCATCACCACTCGACCGCCCCGCGCGCCTTCAGACAACTAAGTCATTTTACATTCTGTTATTTTCGTCTTCCCGAGTATTCCATAATTCACACCTCACGTTCACTCGGAGGGCACACCACCGAGTGTACCTCTACGCTCGACTGCTTATTTTCACATACTTGCTTAGTACTGGTTATGTGACTCCCAAGTCCAACTTCCATCTTTTTGCATATATCATTCACGAACACCATGTGTTGTTCTTCATTTCGAGTTTGCATCGGTCCTCCGGGGCTGCAACTCAGTCGAAACACTACACTTCTGTATTATCTGAGCCAGTATTCCAATGAGTTCAGTTGGGTCCGTCGCTTCGATAAGTTCAAACGGATCCTTCGCTCTTTCAGACTCTTGTTGGTTAACCAGCAAGCCCCTTGCACTCCCAGCGGGTGTCTATGGGTGTTATTCACACAAATCATTTCAAGCACACATCAAATTTCCTCCAAAAATTATTTCATTGGCTTGTGCCATTGTTTACACAAGTTACGTGATCACTCACCGGCCCTATGCGCCAACTTCATCGCTGCTCGCACTCGGTCGCCATACCGGTCCTAGCGCACCACAACATCGACCTTGTCGCTCTGTTGACTTCAAACACGTCCGGCCAACCCCTCTATGGAATTCTCTTCATCGTATCAATGATATAGACCTCGTCGGGCATGAGACAGATAAGTCCCTTTCATAATTAAACTTCACACTTCACTCTTTTGCGAGTTTGCCTCTTTCGAGCATCACTCGGAAGCTTCTCCTCATCTTTACCCAAGTCCGACTCGATGAATTGCAAATCATCCATTCAAGACTATATTTCTCATATTCTGACATGTCCGTTGTCGAAGCCTGTAGTATGCTCGCGGGCTACGCCGCACTCGGGGGCTGCACCTCATTTGGAATGACACTCTCCTGAGTGGTCGAATACTTCATCACCAGTCAGATCCTTCACTTCGACAAGTGCATTCGATCCGCCACTTTGACAAGTTTTATAATCACCCAGACGCTCTGCACGCCATCTTCATTCCTACTCAGACACAGCTGTCACGCCGGTCTTGTTGCATCGCAACCACACCACACCAAACTCGTCACTACATAAGCTTCGAAAGCATTCGACTAAGTCCTCCGAGGACCATTTTCACCGTCCGGTGGCACACGACTTCGCCTTAGCCGCTTCACGCGCCGCCACTCGGTTGTGCACGTCTTCACCACTCGGCTACCCCGCGCATCTTCACTTGGCTTGATATGTAGTCCTACATTCGACCATTTCACACGTCATCACCATTCGGCCGCCCCACGCATCGCCACTCGGTTGGGCACGTCTTCACCACTCGACCGCTCTACGCGTCACCACTCGGTTGCGCGCGTCTTCACCACTCGACCGCCCCGCGCATCGTCACTCAGTTGTGCACATCATCGCCCCTCTGCCGCCTCGCGCGTCACCATCAGTTGGACATGTCTTTACCTCTACACCCCCAGCACGGGAACGGCTAAGTTACTCATATGGTCAAACCTCATATCACACTCTGTAGCAAGCTTACCTCCTTCGAGCATCACTCGGGGGCTACGCACGGCAGTTGGCCATGTCACCCTCAGGGGTTACCCCCATTTGGTCAACCTATTGATCACATCAGGAATATTCTTCTGACCATACATGCTCGGTTTGCCGAAGATCTATAAGTGAAGCACGTCCACTTGGATAAATACCCCTTTCATGCAAAAGGGTAAAAATGAAGCGCCATCGCTGAATCGTACAGGCGACCTTACTCGTCGAACGTCATTCGTACAATCACCTCGTTACGCATCCATCCGATTGATTCAATTCCAGACAAAAATATTTACCGTGCCAACTGCATGGAGGTTTACCGAGAGACTTAAACCCTCTGCCAGACTCATCTAGTCCGACAGAGGCTCGGGGACTACACCCAGTGGGTGCACTCAGCGTGCCCCCACTGGAAGAGAACTCAGAAAGAAACATTTCGCTCGATGCAAACCCATCTCCAGAATTACTCGACCTCCGAGTCAGAGAAGAACAAGTTCGATCATTACCAGCTAAGAAGAGTTTTAGTTCTCTCATACCCCCGCCGACTGCCCGCAATCGACGGCGGTCTCGGGGACTACACCCAGTGGGTGCACTCAGCGTGCCCCCACTGGAGTAATCTCCACTCGGTACGACCTGACCAGTCCGAGTGATGAACAACAACAAAAAAGACATGCTCTAAGACTCCCGCCGACTGTTGGTATCCACTCGGAACGGTCAGCCCGGTCCGAGTTACGGCCAAACAAAAACAAAAAGACAGGCTCTAAGACTCCCGCCGACTGCCCGCAGTCGACGGCAGTCTGGGGACTACACCTAGTGGGTGCACTCAGCGTGCCCCCACTGGAATGGTATCCACTCGGAACGGTCCGCCCAACCCGAGTGACGGCCAAACAACAAAAAAAGACATGTTCCAGGCGTGAAGAAATTCTGAGTAATCAGTTACTCGATGCAGGACCAGCTCCAAATCACTCAAAAAAAATTCTATAAGGTGAGTTCAACGCTCCTCCGCGGACCCGTTTGAGCTCATTTCACTCGGACACCATGCAGTCTGGAATCCGTCAAGGCAACACGCGAAGATAAGACCGCCGGGTGACCAGAGCAAGTTCATAAGTGCCTCCGTAGCACTCGACTCATCTGGGAATACACCTCGACTCGACCCACTCAACCTCGACTGATTCGGGGGCTAATGACGACGACATATATTAGGGGTAGGCTAACAGGCCTGACCTAAAGACCCTACCCATTGACACCGTACACTTTGTACTGGGCCCCTGAGCCAGATCCCCGTCCAGATGTACTGCAACTTGAAAGTCACTCGGACGGCAACAACCACTCGGAGCACGGCTCTCCACTCGACGAGCTCATTCCACTCGGCCATGTAACTCACTCGGATATGCGAAGACCAATAGTCAGCAGGACGGTTTTGTTGTGGGCAGGCATTATGGCATTGATGCTCCACTTTGTAACATAGGAGGTGAGGGGGTGGCGCACTCTATATAAGCCACCCCCCACCACTAGACTTGGGAGGCTCTTTTTCTTCCACCTCTCTCTCTTTTCACCATTAGTCTCATGACTTAGCTCAGGCATGGGGATCCGTTCCTCTCTCACACACACATATTGTAATCTCCGGATATATACTCAGATAAAACAAAGCCTCTCCGGAGCACGAGGCGTAGGGTTGTTATCTCCACCGTGAGAGGCCCGAACTCGCTAAAACCACCGTGTCACCCATATGCATCTTGATAGATCATGCTCCGTTATCCTACCCCTCTCTTACTGTCAGACTTAGAACCACGACATGGACTATTACTCACCATTTTGGGGTCCCAAAGCGATTTCAATAGTTGTTGAACCCCAAGGTGTCCTCACATGTTGGTCATCAAAACTCGCAGTTTTGGTCGACTCTGGCCCGTTTCATGGATTATTACTCACCGTTTTGGGGTCCCAAAGCGATTTCCATGGTTGTCGAATTCCAAGGTGCGCTTACATGTCGGTCATCAACATCACAGTTTGGGACGATTCTGGCCTGTTTCTTGAACTATTACTCAGTTTCGGGGTCCCGGAGTCATTTCCAGGATTGAAGAACCGCGGGGTCCGTTTACGTGTCGGTCATCAACACTGACATATTTGGCCGACTCTAGTCCATTTTGTGCACTATTACTCAGGGTTTTGGGGACCCAGAGCGATTTCCATGTTTGACGAACCCCGGGGTGCGTTCATGTGTCTGTCGTCAACACTCACAGTTTTGGCCAATTCTGACCCATTTCTTGGATTATTACTCACCGTTTGGGTCCGGAATCGATTTCCATAGTTGTTGAACCCCAAGGTGTGCTTACGTGTTGGTCATCAACACTCGCAGTTTTTTGGCTGACTCTGGCCCTTTTCATGGACTATTACTCACAGTTTCGGGGTCCAAGGTGCAATTACGTGTCGGTCATCAACAATCACATTTTGGGCCGATTCTGGCCCGTTTCTTGGAGTATTACTCAGTTTTGGGGTCCCGGAGTCATTTCCATGATTGACGAACCCCGGGGTGCGTTTACGTGTCGGTCATAAACACTCACATATTTGGCCGATTTTAGTCCGTTTCGTGCAGTAATACTCAGGGTTTCGGGGACCCAAAGCGATTTCCACGATTGACGAACCCCGGGGTGCGTTTATGTGTCCGGCGTCAACACTCATAATTTAGGCCAATTCTGACCCGTTTCTTGGACTATTACTCACCGTTTTGGGGTCCCAAAGCGATTTTCATGGTTGTTGAACTCCAAGGTGCGCTTATGTGTCGGTCATCAAAAATCACAGTTTGGGCCGATTCTGGCCCGTTTGTTGGACTATTACTCTGTTTTGGGGTCCCGAAGTCATTTCCATGATTGACGAACCCCGGGGTGCGTTTACATGTCGGTCATCAACACTCACATATTTTGCCAATTCTAATCCGTTCGTGTAGTAGTACTCAGGGTTCTGGGGACCCAGAGCGATTTCCACGATTGACGAACCTTGGTGTGCGTTTATGTGTCTGTCGTCAATACTCATAGTTTTCGCCAATTCTGACCGATTTCTTGGACTATTACTCACCATTTTGGGGTCCCGAAGCGATTTCCGTAGTTGTTGAACCCCAAGGTGTGCATACATGTTGGTCATCAACACTCGTAGTTTTGGCCGATTCTGGTTCGTTTCAAGGACTATTACTCACCGTTTTGGGGTCCCAAAGCGATTTACATGGTTGTCGAACTCCAAGGTGCGCTTACGTGTCGGTCATCAACAATCACAGTTTGGGCCGATTCTGGCTTGTTTCTTGGACTATTACTCTGTTTTGGGGTCCCCAAGTCATTTCCATGATTGACGAACCCCGGGGTGCGTTTACGTGTCGGTCATCAACACTCACATATTTGGCTGATTCTTGTCTGTTTCGTGCAGTAGTACTCAGCGTTCTAGGGATCCAGAGCGATTTCCATGATTGACGAACCTCGGGGTGCGTTTATGTGTCTATCATCAACACTCACAGTTTTCTCCAATTCTGTCGTAGAATTGTCACGGCAGATGTCCTCAGTGTAAGGACTTAATCGCGAGGCCAACACATATATGTGGTAGCTTGAAGGGGTTGAGCGGAATCGAGAGACGCAACACACAAGACGAGGATTTAGACAGCTTCGGGCCCCGGGAAACATCATCCGGTAATAACCCTGCATGCTGTTTGTGGCTAGGTCTCATTATGATCATGAGGGAGTCATCGTAAGCCGGCTCTCCTCTTTGTATCTAGCCCTAGATATTGTTTCTTGTTGCCTGTCCCTCTTTGGGGATCCCTTCCCCTCCTTATATAAGTTAGATGGGTGGGTTACATGTGGAGTCCAAATAGGATTAGGACTAGCCTATCTTCTACTACAAGCCGGGTACAAGTCTGGGTTTTGATTCCTTGTAAGGGAGATATTCCTCACGCCTTTCCTCTTAAGCCGGCCTACCATAACGTAAGTCGGCCTTCTGGGCCTTGAGCCTCCTGGGCCCCCGGGTCTTGTCGCTGCTCTGATATGCTTTTCAGGTCACCCATAAGCCGCCTGGATCGGGTGGGTCACTTAGTGTGTCGTCCAGTTAGGGCGGGTCATTAGTTTGTCGCCAAGTCCGGTTGGGTTATACTTCCGGCCGGGTTACACCGCGGGGTATATCCCCGACATTAGCCCCCAAGTTTAGCTTGGATTTATCCATGGTAAACTTATGCTACAAAATAAACACAAGAACAAATTTGACAGATTGTGTTCCGGGTTAAAAATTCTTGTACGCCGGCACCTGATCATCCTTAATTCCTTGTGCTCCAGGTTAAATAAGCTAGCTTCATACTCAATTTGCTGATGTTGGTTTCTCACAGAAATATATTGTGAAGAATAATCCACTTGAGTCGGCTTCCAAGGCGTCGGGTTAAATAATTTTGGTCTTCAAATACTCATCTGATATTCTGCCGGCTTGAAGATGTAAAACTTGCCGGTTTATCATTACCAAAAACTACCGGATTATAAAACAGACGATGCCGGGTCATAATTGTTGTTGACACCGGGTCATGTAATTGATCTTCCTAATTTACTCAAAGTTGGGAATTTGAAGATGTTCCTTCTTTATATGCATAATACCTGTAGCCCCCAAGTCTTAAGAGGAGAACATAGTGATAACTTAAGACTTGCTTCAATATAAGTGTTGCAACCTTGAAGAAATCCGGGTTATTCATCTCAATCATTAGTCATAAATTGAGTATGCCACATATGTAGCCCCCAAGTGTCGGGTTGTCATGCTTGCAGAAACCTGGGACTTGTAATTGCCTTATGCTCATAAAAACTTCAACCAGCGTAGCCCCCAAGGGTTGGGTCATTATGCAATAATGAGCAGAGACTTTGTAAATAATTCATTAATAATAACATCATATGATGTAATCTCCACCATGGGGCTTGAACCCACGTCCATAAGGTTAAGAGTTTTGTACTTTACCAACTGAGTAGTGGATCTCTTAATGTACTGGACTGAGGCTTGTGTACCTTGAATTTTCGATAGGAGCAATTGGTAGCCCCCAAGGGCCGGCTCATTTAAAATGTGATGAGTTGGGTCTTCAATAGGTTGAGCAAAAATTGACTTTGCATTAACCCCCAAGTGCCATGCTGCATGCTGGCAGTGACATGGGACTTGTATATTCGATGTAATCTCAATTTGAATAATGTAGCCCTCAAGTGCCGGGTCGTAAGCCTGCAACGACTCGGGACTATTCCTTTCATTGTAGAATAAATCATATCCATTGATAAAATAATAGCCATTGCGCTGAAGCGACTTTGAAAACCTCAATCATAACACTGGTTATTGATAATCACAATAGAAATCCAGCCATGTTGGCTATTTAAGATTCGAACAATATAATCCGGTATGAAAACCTCAATCATTCAATATCATCATGAAAATCCAGCCAGTTTTGGCTATTAAAGATTTGAATACCTCATCGGTTGACAAGTAAATCCGGAGTTTAAATACCTGGCGGCTCTTGGCCGATGCGCATTCATTGTAACCCGGTGGCGTATAGCCTTTGAGAAAATCAAGAATTAATAACCTTTTTGAGACATCAATTTCAATCTTTGATGATGGGCTTGAACTTGATCATTTATGTAAGCCATAGCTCTGTAGATCCTGCACAGAGTTTAAATAACATATGCCCTGACGACTTAATATCAAAAGCCAGGGCGGGTAACCACCCAAATATAGTCTTATCCTACACACAAGTAGATCAAAAGATCCCTATGATCCTTTGAATGATACCGCCAGTTTATGTGACCCGGACAGTGAAGTTGATAACTCAACTCTGTAAGAGCCGACACATATGATATTTGTGACAACTCAAATACTCGCGATTGTATAAAAGTAGATAAAAATTTTGAGGCTTCTGATTCGAATACGATCAGTAAACCGTTCCAAAAGGGTTAAGCTAAGATTCGAATACGATCATATAGCCCCCATTGGCGTTGGCGATGCCGATCAAAGTGGGTATCGACAGCTATGTTCTCTTAGGTTCGAATACGACCTATGTTTGAACAGGAAGCCCCCAAATGACCTTAAGAGTTGTTTAGCGATGCTGATTCGAATACGATCCACGTCGATTCCCAAAGGGGTTGAGCTATGATTCGGATACGATCAAGAAGCCCCCAAGTAGGTTTAGCAGTTTGCTAATCAAAAGGGTATCGACAGCTATGTTCTCTTTGGTTCGAATACGACCTATGTTTGAACAAGAAGCCCCCAAATGACCTTAAGAGTTGTTTAGCGACGCTGATACGAATACGATCCATGTCGATTCCCAAAGGGGTTGAGCTATGATTCGGATACGATCAAGAAGCCCCCAAGTAGGTTTAGCAGTTTGCTAATCAAAAGGGTATCGCAGCTATGTTCTATTTGGTTCGGATACGACCTATGTTTGAACAGGAAGCCCCCAAATGACCATGTAAGTTTTGGCATTGCGCCGATCAAGAGGGTACTGATAGCTATGCCCGATGAGAAGGAAGCCCCCAAGTGACCATAATAAGATAAGCCGTAAGGCATGATACCTATGTTTGAACCGCGGATCATGGCAGCAAGTTCTTTTTAATCTTTCTGAGAACTCGAACTTGCGAGAGATTAATTATTTTTGAACCGGAAGTTTAAACCAGATTTGAAAGCTTCAAAACTTTGAGAGAGATAACTTTACCTTGAGCCGGATTTGAACCGTATTTGAGAGCTTCAAAACCTTGCGGTAAATAAATTTCCCTTGAACTGGTTTTTAAACTAGATATTAAGAGTGTCAGTGCTTTGTGGGAGAGAGATGTCTCTTGAACCGGATTTTAAAACGGAGTCCTTCTTTTTAAGCCAGAAATTTTCTGACGGCCTTTAGATTTTTCACCAATATAGCGATAGCCTCTGGAACCGGGTTACCTTCCCTCCAATGACCCGGAGTTCTTGAATCCATTGAAACCGGCTAATTTTGCCGAGCCATACCATTGTAGCCCCCGAGTCTCAAGATGACTCGAAGAGTTGGCTTAAGATTCTCCATATTTGACCATAGTAGAAAGTGTATATCATTGGTGTTGATAACGCGATGTGAATCCACAGAAGATTGAGGTGACTGCGGCGGGTTATAAATGATCCCGTATGAGCCGTGTCAGCAACTCGGCCAATGGTTCCTTCCAACTGGCTATTTGAAGTTAACCTAACCGTAGTGGCGGCGACTTGTGCGCCTGCCTATTGAGCCA
Organism: Triticum dicoccoides; assembly: GCF_002162155.2. Lineage (NCBI taxonomy): Eukaryota > Viridiplantae > Streptophyta > Magnoliopsida > Poales > Poaceae > Triticum > Triticum dicoccoides. Next base: position 703,439,696 of record NC_041381.1, read on the forward strand.
TCCAGTGCAGACGGCAGCTGATAATACATGATAATTTACCTCTAGTTTGTTGGAAGAAAACCCGGGCTTCCCAAGCAGTGACTTGCTCATACTCAGTAAACAGCTCATGCAAACAGGTGTGGCCCGGTGTGTTGGTGTAGCCCAGGCAGCGAGAGACAGACAGTGAAGACGACCGCAACATCTGAGGCGGCACAGACAGATGAACCGGCCATGGCGTTGTAAGCCGGTGCGGGCGGGCAAGTTGTCCTCCTTGTTGTAAGCCGGCGCGGACGTGTGAACCGGCCGCGAGAGTGGACGGGTGAGTCGTCTGCGGTGTTGTAAACCGGCACAAACGGGTGAGTCGGCCGCCGGCGCAGACGATGAATCAGTCGCGTGTGTTGATGTAGCGGGAGCAGCAACTTGCGCATGTATCCGTCCTACAGCACGGCTTGGACAAGCACTAACATCCCTTTGCGATACTTTTGTAATGAATATGATCCTGCAAAAAAAATACCAAACATAGAGCAGAGTGATTGTTCTCAGCGAATTAATATGCTGAAAAAATACAAAGGAAAGATATCACCTGATATTTTGTTGGGTGAACGCCATATTCCAGTAATTATAAACTTGTAGTCTCGTTTCTCTGTTTGATGTGACACCCATTCGTCTGCTTGAAACACCTCCCTAGGAACGATACATCCATCTTTGAATAGTCTTGCCTTATCCCCAATCCTCAAATTGCCAATCAGCGGCCTTGACGTTGGAATGGAATGCGTTGACATCTTAAAACAAAAGGCTGAAACTGCAGCTGGCCCTTGCCGGTGCGACAGCTCAAAAGCGAGGCTTGCAGAGATGAACCGGCACGGGACCAGCCAGCAGGAGCAGCAGCAATGAGCCAGCACCGGTCGGAGCAAGTCAGATCGTGGCTATCGAAGGCGCAGCTGTAGCTGAGGACCCACAGCACCGTAGGGCGAAGAACGACCAGCCACAGCCACGCCGGCGAGTCGGCAGGAGGAGCATGAAAACCAGGGAGGCCCGGACGCGTGGAGGCGACTTGTAGACGGACGGTTTCTTGAGGTGTGATGACCAGTGGAACTCGGCGTTGGAAACGGGACGCTCCGGCGCAGCGGGTTGGGAAGTCTCATTCGGGTCAGCGGCTTCAGGATTCACGACCACACGGGGCCCGCTCAAAGAAACAGAGGGAATCGTGGATGACGTGAAGCGCGCGTGGCCTGGCGAGTCCGAGGCGGAGATTGTATGGGGTGGCGCAGGAGGCCAACACGGCAGGTGTGGCCGAATTCAAGGCGAGCCGAAGCGACCGGGGACCGACGAGGGCGGAAGACTCCCCAAGGCGAGCCGAAGCGACCGGGGACCGAGGGTGGCTCAACTGCGGGGTCGCGGCTGCAGGACCGGCTCAATCCGGCGCCGGCGGTGGCTGAGCAAGGTCGTGGCTGTAGAGGTTGCTTCCGAGTCGTAACCGATTGAATAGATCGGGTCGTGGCCTTCCTCTCTCTTTTTTTGCTGACTCATGGTATTTTTACCTTTGACCACTTGCGTATTAGCAACAACATCTAGTTCCATGATGGATTATCTGACCACGTGACAGCTTCAGTCTTCTTGTCGTATATTTTTTGTATGAATTTTGCAAAGGCCGATCTGATCTGGTTGCTCCCCGTGGACTTGACCATAGCACAGGATGACTTCGCGTCGGCCTCAGTGTATACGTCCCTTAATCCAAGAAGGAAAAAACTGCAGCGAAAAGTTTTAATCTCGGTCTCGACAACTTTCCTGGACGACCGCGGTGGATCCGACGCAACCCTAGCTTTCTCAAGATCATAATCTTGTACCCGATGGCTCCGAAATTTAATCATGATTCTGATCTTAACACGATGAATATCGCCGGCTGTGCTCAAGGTTATCCGACCTCACGTTACCCTACGCGATTGCTTAAAGCCGGCTCTTCTTCGTCCATCTATTCGCGAGCTTCTCGATCCCTAAAGAGATCCCTTCAATAACTCAACACCACCGTGCGCGAGCCTCACGGTGGGCGCCAATTATCGTGGAATTAACACGGCAGATGTCCTTAGCGTGAGGACTTACTCGGGAGGCCAGCGCATTTATGTGGTAGCTTGAGAGGGGTTGATCGGAAAGAGAGACGCGACACGCAAGACAAGGATTTAGACAGCTTCGGGCCCCGGGAAATATCATCCGGAATAGCCCTACATGTTGTTTGAGGCTAGGTCTCATTATGCTCATCGAGATTCGCCGCATAAGCCGGCTCCCCCTTTGTGTCTAGCCCTAGATATTGTTTCTTGTTGCTTGTCCCTCTTTGGGGAGCCCTGCCCCTCCTTATATAAGTTAGAGGGGCGGGTTACATGTGGAGTCCAAATAGGATTGGACTAGCCTATCTTCTACTACAAGCCGGATACAAGTCCGGGTCTTGATTCCTTGTAAGGGAGATATTCCTCACGCCCTTCCTCTTAAGCCGGCCTACCATAACGTAAGTCGGCCTACCATAACATAAGCCGGCCTTCTGGGCCTTGAACCTCCTGGGCCCCCGGGTCTTGTCGCTCCTCTGATCCGCTTGCCAGGTCACCGATAAGTCGCCAGGCTCGGGCGGGTCACTTACTGAGTCGTCCAGTCAGGGCGGGTCATTAGTGAGTCGCCAAGTCCGGCCGGGTTATACTTTCGGCCGGGTTACACCGCGGGGTATATCCCTGACAGTTGTCGTTAGCCAGCCTCCTCCCGGGAGCAGCGGAGCGCAAGGCGGACAGTCATCTCCTCCCCGTGGCCACGTGGGACGAGCTCGGGATCAATGGATCTAGAGGTGTAGGATTCAGATCTGTTGCCCGCCATGCCAGGTAGTGTAGGAGATCGCTGCAGGGAGCTTGGGTGGCGGACTTGAGTGGCTAGGGTTTAGGCTGGGGAGCGGATGGGGAAGAATATAAATGGGGTCAGGTTGGCCAAGAATGACGTGGCAAACGCGTCTGTGTCACATATTCACCGGATATTTGGGTCGGATATTAGGGGTGCTGCTGAGTGCTACTCTTGTCGGAGTTGTTGAATTCCCAAATAGGGAAGGTGACGTAGCACAATAACAGAAAGTATTTCCTTCAGTTAGGAACCAAGGTTTATCGAATCAGTAGAAGTCATCGAGCTAACAATGTAAACAACACATGCACACGAAAAACACAAAACAAATGTTTGCACCCAACTTGGCAAGAGGTCTGTCAGTCCCCTTGTATTGCTAGTTACAAAATTAAAAGAAAATAGATAGAGATAATGGTAATGACAAAAAGGAAAAGGAAATTAAAAGATTAAATTGCAAGAGCTTTGCAAGGGCATAGGTTCACTAGTTGCATTTCTATGGAAAGCATGTAATGTGATGAATGACTTAATGTTGGGCAATTGAGAGAATAGTGACAATTTATAACTATGAGCATTCATGGCATAATCTCTATGAAAATAGAGATAATGCTAATGACAAAAAGTATCTCGACTTCTGTCACTTCGGCGTTGCCGGATCATAACGCGTAATAGGTGACTATAACTTGCAAGATCAAATCTAGAACATGGATATAATGATGATAGCATAAACGGTTAAGATCTGAAATCATGGCACCCGGGCCCAAAGTGACAAGCATTAAGCGTGGCAAAGTCATAGCAACATCAATTTCAGAACATAATGGATACTAGGGATCAGGCCCTAACAAAAACAACTCGATTTCATGGTGAATCTCATCCAACTCCTCACCGAACAGCGATCGTACGAAGGAATTACTCACTCCCGGTGGGGAGCATCATGGATTTGGCGATGGAGAAGTGTTGGTGATGACGAAGATCGAAGATCCCCATCTCCGAAGCCCCAAACGGACTCCTGATCTGGCCGCCCGATGAAGAACAGGAGACAACAGCGGCCCTGTCTCGTGAAACGCGATAATTTTTGTCCCAGATTTTTTCTAGAAAAATAAGATTTTATAGCATTGATTTCAGGGTCTGTGGGGCCACCAGGTGGGGACAACCCACCTGGGCGCGCCCTGGTGGGTTGTGCCCACCCTGGTGCCCCCTTCCGGTGGTTCTTGGCTCCAAAAATTCTCTTTTATTGTATAAAAAATCCTCGCAAAGTTTTGTTTCATTCCGAGAACTTTTATTTCTGCACAAAAACAACACCATGGTAGCTCTGCTGAAAACAGTGTCAGACCGGGTTAGTTTCATTCAAATCATGCAAATTAGAGTTCAAAACAAGAGGAAAAGCATTAGGAAAATTAGATTCGACGGAGACGTATCATGTTGCCACATTAAGTAGGTTCATCTCAAAGTCTGCAGAGCGCGGCTTGCCATTCTTCAAAATATTGAAGACAGCTGGTCTAATGAAATGGACTCCAGAGGCTGAGGCTGTGCTGCGGGAGTTGAAAGCTTACCTTTCCTCTACCCCAACCTTGGTCGCACCCAAACCACAAGAACCGTTGTTGCTATATCTGGCGGCAAGGAATCAAGTGGTTAGTGCCGCCTTGGTGGCTCACAGGGAAGTGGATAGTGAAGAAACTACTACGATAGAACCATTCGGTGATGAGCTAACTTTATTCCCGGCAGGACATGATGACAACGAGGGAGGGGACGACGAGTTGATGCTGATGAGCGGAAAAGGTAAGCAAGAAAGAAAATGGTGCAGTGACCACTTTACTTTGTTAGTTCCCTCTTGCAGGGGGCGAGGTCAAGGTACTTTGGGGTTCAAAAGTTAATCTTCGGCCTCCTTATGGCTTCGAGGAAGTTGCGCCATTACTTCCAAGCTCACGAAATCATAGTTGTGACCTGCCTTCCGCTCCAACGAATCTTGAGGAACCTCGAAGCCACAGGAAGGATAGTGGAGTGGGCCTTAGAACTGTCAATCTTTGCTTTAAAGTTTGAAAGCAAATCAACTATCCAAAGCAGAGCACCGGCCAAATTAATTGCTGAATGGACGCCAATGCCCGGTGAAAAGACTATGGAGACTGCCCTCCCCGGTACGGAGGCCTCCAAGGAATGGATCATGTACTTTGATGGCGCCTTTTCGCTCCAAGGTGTCGGGGCAGGAGTCTTACTCATTGCCCCACCGGAGAACACCTGAAGTACATCGTCCAAATACACTTCCCCTGGGAAGACGCTACCAACAACACTATAGAGGGTGAAGCACTCCTTGCCGGGCTTAGGATTGTTGTGGAGTTGGGTATAAAGAAGTTGAACATACATGGCGATTCCCATCTCGTTGTAAAGCAAGTGAATAAGGATTACCAGAGCCCATTGATGGAAGCATATATGGAAGAGGTGAGGAAGCTAGAGGAACACTTCGATGGGTTGCAAATGGAGCATGTACCTCGTGCGGAAAACAACATCGCTGATCACCTGCCAAATTGTGCTACGCAAAATCTTCCTGTGGAACCAGGGGCTTTTGTGCTCCTCCTCACCCAACCATCAGTTTCTCCATCAACTTTGGCCAAGAAGAGAACAAAGCTCAATATCGGCAAACATTTTCCAGCAGAGCTCCCTGATGCCGCTGCTGAAAAGTTTGGCGGGGGAGATCCCATGTTGACCGATGAGCTGCGCTCTTTGGCAAAACCCCAGGTTTTCACCAACAAGATAGGCACCCCCCAGCAGAATAGATGCCTTTAGTCCTTGTCGTTGCGCCTCGGGCTCCCGCATGGGCACAACACATAGTCCACTTCTTGCAAACTGGAGAACTTCCTGATGATCCAGAAGAATCTAAAAAGGTGGCCTGATAATCAAGTATGTATCAGTTTGTGGACAACATTCTGTATAGAAAGAGGCCTAACGGCGTGAAGCTGAAGTGCATCAGTCAGGAAGATGGACTAATGTTGTTGGCAGAGATTCATGGAGGTGTGTGTGGATCACATTTGGGGTCCAGGACACTTGTCGGGAAAGCTTTCTGACAAGGATTCTATTGGCCCACCGCCCTCCGGGATGCAACTGAGCTCGTCACCAAGCATGAAGCATGCCAGTTCCACTCCAAGAATATACATCAGCTAGCTCAAGCCTAGCAGACCATCCCTTTAACCCGGCCCTTCGCGGTCTGGGGGCTCGACATCTTGGGCCCCTTCCCCCATGCTACTGGGGGCTTTGAATTCTTGTACGTGGCAATCGACAAGTTTACAAAGTGGCCCAAAGTGGAACCAGTGAGAAAGGTGATGGCGTAGTCAGCTACCAAGTTCTTCAAAGGACTGGTGTCATTTTGGAGTGCCCAACAGGGTAATTACTGACAATGGCACCCAGTTTACGAGCCGCGCCTTCATGCAGTACATCTAGAGCCTTGGAACAAGGTCTCTTTCGCCTCCGTTGCCCATCCAAGATGCAATGGGCAGGCTGAGAGGATGAATGTTGAAGTGCTGCGAGGACTGAAGACAAGAACTTTTGATAGACTGTGAAAATGCGTCAAGCACCGGATTGATGAGTTGCTGGTGGTTCTTTGGTCAATCAGGATGAGACCAGATCGAGCTACTGGCCAGACTCCCTTCTCCCTGATATATGATGCAAAAGTAGTGCTCCCCACGGAACTCATATACGGGTAACCTCGGGTACTTGCCGACGATGAAGTAGAGCAAAGGCAGCTACGACATGACGATGTCATGCTCCTCGAGGAAGATCATCTCCGGGCCGTTGTATGTGCTGCACGCTACCAGCAAGCCCTGCACCGCTACCATAGCCGCAGGATTCGTGCCCGTAGCCTTGAGGAACGTGATCTTGTCCTTAGGCGTGTTCAATCCGCCAGGGGTTCAAAAAAGTTGACACCAAAGTGGGAAGGCCCTTACCGGGTAGTACGTATCACCAGACCTGACATAGTCCGTCTGGAGACCGAAGATGGCATCCTTATGCAAAACTTATGGAATATTGAGCATCCTCGTAAGTTCTACCCATAAGGCGCGGTTGCCGGGCCTTTGCCCCGACAACCTATTTTGTACAAACATAGTCCCCAGGACTTGTAACCTTTTGTACAAAGCCAGACGCAGACCCTGTGCATAGCTAATAAAACGAAGCGCTCTTTTATAAAAACTTGCATGTATGCATTCATGTTTATTTGAGCACAATTTTAGCATGGTAGCTCTTGAGTAAGATAACCAACATCCAACATAGAGCCATGCGTTATTTTTCTCTGACAATGATAGGGATGTTTTCATCACTGTGGTTCCCGGAAAGGAAGGTGGATACAAGGCTTCGTGGTTCGCGCTGATCCCCGACAACATTTTCCTTATCTACAACGATAAGGACAACGGAGAAAGATAAGTTTGTCCTAACACTCCATGTTATGCTCACGTATGAAGGATTTCTACATTTGTTGCCTCCGTCATTTGTTGCCTCCGTCATTTGTGCTCCCATCTCTCGATTCGAGCCCCTTCGATCAGGATGGTTGCAACAAACATATGAAGCGAGGTTAACAAGGGGCCAGCCTCCTTCTACGCTCCTAGCCCATTTCGAACTTATCAAACAATGTTTGGGAGCAGTGGTAATGAGGGCCGGCAAGATGCGTTGCCGGGGATTCTTGTTTATTTTTGGAAATATTGAAGGATCATCCTTCAGCACGTTTGACACATGCACAAGTACCGGCAAGCGTTTTAGGATTATGGAAGCGTCTAGCGGGTGGCTGGGTGCCAGCTAGCGCTCCTGGGCGGCCAACTTTTTTTTAAACCTTGTGTCCTCTTTGTCTCGATTAGGAAACCTGTAGCATGTTGTTAATCACCTTATATATGGTTTTTTCTCACGTGTGACGAATGACTACATGCCGTTGTACTAATATTTCTCATATTCGTCTTGTGCATTAATTTTTGGTTTTTAAAATTACAAAAGACATATTTTCTAAACCGCATGTCGAAATTTGGATCCGTTTTTACCGTTGAAACTCTCGCGACGTGCTCTTCAAAAGTAGATCCCGCATGGAGATGTTTCGACGAACTAGTCTTCCTGCTAACTAAACATCAATGTGTGTGCAACTAGACTATATTGCCGTGCTAACTAAGCATATGTGTGTGCAACTATTGTCATACCAACCAAACATCAATGTGTGTGTGTAACTAGACTAAATTACAAGCCAACTGAACATATGTGTATGTAACTAGTCTTGCTGCCAACGAAATATCAATGTGTGTGCAACTAGACTACATTGCAAGCCAACTAAACATCAATGTATGTGCAACTAGACTACATTATAAGAGGAGGTTGCACATCGACTTTCGTCGAGGCAATAGACTAGTTGCACATCAAAGTTGTCGTGGTTGTTAGGTTGCAACCTCATACGAAGGTGCAGCTCCAACAATTAGTTTTGGAATAAAGTTGCACGATGTAGTATTAAAGTTGCACAATACAGTACTAAAGTTGCACAATATATCATCAAAGTTGGCAACAAATTTTTTTTGTTGAAACATACTCATATGGGATCTAGTTTTAAAGATCTCATCATGACGAACGAAGACGGATCTGAATTCCGACACGTGGTTTAAAAGATATGACTTTTAAAAAATTAAAGAAGCGGAATAAATACACGTGAATCTGCTTTGTTGTCCATCGGATATAATAAGTCCGACTGCATTTAATGATCAATTGCATGCACTACCAGACAAATCCTACGCATGCATGTGTGTGGCAGAGCCGGCCGCTCGTTCTCTCTGTTTAGTGCGCGTGCATTTTGAAGGTTTTAGGATTATATAATTATAAAATAAGAGTCAAACAAGCCATCATGTTTGTCTACATATGCTAAAGAAATTTATCCATTGATTATGATTATAACGGCCGAGATAAAAAGATGTGAAAAGTTACATAGAACATATATTGGGTACAATCCATCTTTGACATGTACAAAGAGCTTTGGCACGTAAGCAAAAAAGCACACGTATAGGTGACGGAAAAGCTTGAGGCTAACCAAATAAACATAACTTACTCCCTCTCCGTGAAGGGCATTGGAGATCCCATCGGAACCGATGACACAAGTGGATGAGGTCCCATGTAATCCCATAACAATAATATCTTTTCAAGTGTCAAAAAAATTTAGTCACATTCGTCTTCTTTTTGTGTGTGTAAATTTCCATGAATATTGATGAGATTACGTTTAAAAATAAGTTTTCACGATTAGAAGTTTGTTTTCTATAGCATTAAAGAAATCAGTTACTGAAAGTACTATTTTAATGAAGTTTATACATGCATGAAGCATGAATATGTACAGTTTGAAACAATCAATTCAGTACTATACATCTTTTTTTGTGAATTTATATAGGAACATTTTCTTCCTAATAGCTTCTACATATGGAGACTCTTATTTATTTATTTTTGAGTGGAACACCTTGCATTCCAATTACGATGGACCGACCAAATCGGCGGTCACAATATGGGTTACATATGGAGACTCTTAATTGGGTAAAGATGTCTGCGACAGGATGGATGATTTGGATGTCATAGTAGGAGAACAACCGCGCAAGAAACGAGAAGAAAGCCTTAACGGGTAAGAAGAGAAGGATGTCCAACATAAGTATGGTGACGACACATGAATAACTGGTGGTGCTCGGCTGATTCAAAGCCTCAAAGGTTCCCGAACATCATCAATATAGAACACTAGACATGCATACTCTGACAATTATGCTATCATCAATACATACCACACAAATACGACCTCAAAAATGCAGTTACAAACAAGCAACACAAAATCATATGTCAACAAATCCTAGAAGGCCTACACGTGCTCATTACGGCGGATAAACATCACATTTGAACTACCATGCTTGAAATTATTTATTTTGTAAAATAAATGATATAGTAGCTGAATGCATAGTATGATATAAATCAATCGAATTATGTTATATAAAAAAGGGTACTAGCGTACTCCGCGTCGCTAGCAGCCTATACCTAACTAATAATCACACTCCAATGCCATAGGAGTTAGGGTTTAATGATGAATCTAGGAAAGCAAAAGAACATGGGCGTTAACTGCAAAAAGAAATTATGATCAAAGTCAAGGGAGAACGTATAAGCAAGATATCATGTCAAGTATGTAATATGATTGTTTGAATTGTGCTAAAAAATACAACTCGGTGCAAATAATATATAGACTTGATTGGGTAAACAATCATGTGCATGCCCATGTTAAAAAGGTTATGTATAGAATAATTAACAAATGGATGAGAGATAATAACAATAAGAAATGAAGAAAGGGAATAATTTTTCTCCTCTATTTGTAAAGGTTTCAAATGAAAGTTCATGTCAATTACATAATAAATTATTTTAGTTGTGCTAAAGAACATATTTTGGAGCAAAAATTGTTGGCACGATCACACAAAGGTAAGTTATGATACAATAACATGGACATGGTTATAAATTGTAAAGACAAGTTATGCAAGAGTTAGTAGAGATAATAATGTTTTAGCAAATTTTAGTGAACACAAATATATTAAATTAATCGGCACCCCATAAACGAAATTGGACTAAGGATTGCATCTGTGTCCAATTTCGTAAGGTCAATGACCAAATTGAGAAAAAAAATCCGAGAATCAAAGCTAATAAAAAAAGTGATAAAACATAAATTTAAAAATGTGTGGAAAATCTAGCCGCGCAAATGCGCGGGTCACCCCACTAGTTAATATGTAGATAACGCAAGTAGAAAAACCCCCATTTGTCCCGGTTCGCGAGGGCCATTTGTCCCGGTTCCCGAATCGGGACTAAAGGGTCGTTACTAAAGCCTTGTCCCTTTAGTCATGGTTCGCCCAGGAACCAGGACAGATGGGGCTTCACGTGGCCGCTGCCGCTTGCCCAGGCAGGGGGGCATTTTGTCCCGGTTGGTGCCACCAACCGGAACCAAAAGGCTTCCACGCGTCAGCATTTCAGAGGCTGGGTTTTTTGTTTTTTTTCTGAAAGGGGGGCGGGGTTTGGGGGGTTTTGTTGGGTTAATTCAGGGGTTTCATATATTGTGTTAGCTAGCTAATAGAGAGAAGTGTCCTCTCTTATCTCCGTGCTTGGCCGACGCTATGTATAGAGAGGACTCGACACGCTAGCTAGCTAGTAAGCAAATGAAGGAAACTATTAAGTACAGAAGATCGTCATGAACATATACATAAGTGATCGACCTCTCCTTCTCCGAGAGATTGGTCGAACAACAAGTTTTCGTATA